>NC_068991.1:1849175-1849547 GCF_001194135.2 Octopus bimaculoides | reverse complement strand
ATATATATATATATATATATATATATATATATATATATATATATACATACACATATAGATATATTCACACATATATATAAATACATAATTACATATATATATTTACACACATACACACACCAATATATACGTATATACGTATTTATATGCATATATATATATGTATATACACATACATATGTATACATGTATATATAAACGTGTCTGTGAGTGTATACATATATGTTTTTATAGGTCTTTGCTATATGCCTACGTGTGCGTGAGTGCGATAAATTTGATAGTAGTTAATTTTTTAATATATTTAAAACAACTTTACTTATGCATACATATACATTCATAATAGATTTGCACTATATATATATATATATATAT
>NC_068991.1:1840848-1843282 GCF_001194135.2 Octopus bimaculoides | reverse complement strand
ATTTCTTATAAAAAAAAAACAAACAAGTTGTTAATAGTTTACAAGACATTTTTGATTTTTTTCCTTCTAGATCGTTAATTGCCCAGCATTATTATTATTATTATTATTATTATTATTATTATTATTATTATTATTATTATTATTATTATTATTATTGTTATTATTATCATTATTATTATTTTAGTTACTTAGTATTGATAAAAGAGTGATATAGCTTTGTAGTAATAATACTGAAGGTGGCGGCGGTTGTGTTGCGATAGTAGTAGTAGTAGTAGTAGTAGTAGTAGGGAAACTCTCACTTGTAGTGTTGTTTTCAACGGTTATTATCTATATTGTTAAATACATGTTAACGAAATTTACAATAATAATGATGATGATGTTGATGAGGATGATGATGATGATGGCGATGATGGTGATGCTGATAATAATAATAATAATAATAATAATAATAATAATAATAATAATAATAATAATAATGATAATAATGATAATAATAACAATAATAATAATAGTTCTGGTTGTAGTATCAGTTATAGTAGAAGTAGTAGTAGTAATAATAGTTTTATATGAAAGAGTACAAGAATAAGATGAAGAATAAGATAAGAATAATAAGAAAAAAATTAATAAGCAAAGAAAAAAAAAAGCCCCAAAATGTGCCGATAGGCAGGATTTCTGTAACGATAAGACAATGAAGGAAAAGAAGAAAAAAGAAGAGGAATGGGGAGAAAGAAAAACCCCAACGAACGAACATTGACTGTACAGAGAAAGAGGGAGAGAGAGAGAGAGAAAATGTATTTTCCATTCCACAGCCTTTAAACTTCTTTTTCTTCATTTTGGTTTTACAGAAACATATTTTCATTTTTCTGTTTTGAAATATATTTTTAAAAGCCCAAACCGAATCCGATTGCAAGACACGGCAAAAATTTAAAGGGAGAATTTTCATAAATTTTCATAGTTTCACATATTTTGATATATTTTCGTATATTTTCATACATCCAGAGCAACCGGAAGTATATGCTGGAAAGTTCTGACACCAAGTTATCTCCCTTCGTAATGGCCACTGACAATAACATTTCGCCTTGTTTCTTCGCGTCCATTAAAAAAGTATTATGACAATCATTATTACAATCGACTATATATATATATAAATATAATAGCCATAACTGTCATTGTTATTGTCATCATCATCATGATCATTAGCTTTATTAAATCGTCAAATTGCTTTTCCATACCGATCGAAGTGTATTTTTATATTTTTCCGTTCTCTTTTTTTAAAGAAGTATTTTCAATTACTATTTACTTACTATTATTATTTTTATCATTAATATCTTTTTCTTTCTCTTCTTCCACATTTTTGTTTTATTTTTCTCTTTTACTTCCATTCTGACCATTATACTTTCCTGTCCGAAATAATGGTCAGTCTTCAAAATATTCATCAATATTAATTATTTTATTATTTTTTTTTTTTGCATTTTATAATTCCTTTGCATTATTTCGTTTCATAGCAATTAATTTCTTCATTTTCTTTCCTTCAAACTTTCTTTCATTGTTCTTGTTTCCCTCTTTCTTTTCCCCTTCTTTCTATTTCTGTCCATCTCTCTCTCTCTTTCTCTCTCTCTGTCTCTCTCCCTCTTTGTCTGTTCAGGACACATAAGCTTGAAAATATAATATCACAGATGTAGAAATCTGCACAAGTTCATAGGGTTCACTTTGACGTCATCATCTTCACGAATTCTGTAAAAGAGAAAGAGTGAGAGATATAAAGAGATAAAGAGTTAGTGTAAGAAAATGAGAGAGGGAAAGAGAGAGAGAGAGAGAAAAAGAAAGAGAGGGAGAGAGAAAGAAAGAGAGAGAGAGAGAGAGAAGACTCGTGGGAGAAAGATAGACAACATTTTGGATAGAAAATGAATGGAAAGCATGTGTGACTGACAGCGGATGCTTCGTAATTTCAATTAAGCGAAGACTTTAAGATTAGCAGAATGGTTAGGGCGTAGGATAAGTGCTTTGCGGGAACGTTTTGAGTTCAAATTCTGCCGCGGCCATCTCCTAGGTTTAATAAATAATCTGTCAAATAGTTATGTCGAACATTCGTTCGATTCTTCCGCTCTCTCTTTTTGTCTCATCCCCGCCCCCAGAGTATGCTGCTACACTGCATCGCTAGAGGAATGTGGAGAGCCTCACTCACAGGGTCCCTTCCTTTTCAATAACCTTAGTAACCCTTTCTCATTTAGCGCGCTACAAAACTATCCCTACTCAAAAAATCCAGGGAATACAATAGATACAGACGATAAAAAAAGGATAATCATTCGATTCTGTTTATAAAATGCACGTATTTTCAGCTTGAGATTCCCGTCATAATCTCAGACCAGCACAAGGGTAGGAAGGAGATTTCCATCATAATCTCAGACCAGCACAAGGGTAGGAAGGAGATTTC
>NC_068991.1:1837721-1840838 GCF_001194135.2 Octopus bimaculoides | reverse complement strand
TCATAATCTCAGACCAGCACAAGGGTAGGAAGGAGATTTCCATCATAATCTCAGACCAGCACAAGGGTAGGAAGGAGATTTCTCGATTACAATCATCTACATTCAGTGACTGGTACTCATTTCATCAACGTCACCGAGGTTTGAACTCAGAGACGTGACTTAGCATCGCAAAGCTTTTTGTCCAACACTTAACATACACTATCTAAGGTGGCGAGCTAGTAGAGACTTAATACCTTTGTCTGTCCTTGTTTGTCCCTTCTGTGTGTAGCCCCTTGTGGGCAATAAAGAAATAAGAAACGTTCGCACGCCGGGCGAAATGCTTAGCGGTATTCCGACTGCTGCTACGTTATGAGTTCAAATTCCGCCGAGGTCGACTTTACCTTTCATCTTTTCGGGGTCGATGAATTAAGTACCAGTTGCGTACTAAGGTCGATGTAATCGACTAATCCCCTTCCTCCAAAATTTCAGGCCTTGTGCCTATAGTAGAGAGGCCTTTACAAATACTACCAAAATAACAAGACAAATTTTGGAGGAAAAATGAAACTGATTAAGTCAAACGAGTTCTCAACTGGTGTTTCCCTTTATCGACACTAACATGCGAATTTTATATACCTAAAGAGAGCAGACGAAAGTGAGACAGAGCAACAGACGAGGGTCCAGTAAAATGGAAAATCATTTTAAAATTTTGTGATTTTGTTGTTAGGACCTACCTTCGTAATTAACTTGCCCATCACCATCAATATCAGCTTCACGGATCATTTCGTCAACTTCCTCTTCAGTAAGTTTTTCTCCTAGATTTGTCATCACGTGATGTAACTCGGCCGCAGAAATGTAGCCATTTTCATCCTTGTCAAACACTCGGAAAGCTTCTCGTAGCTCCTCTTCCGTGTCACTGTCTCGCATCTTTCTGGCCATCATGGTTAAGAATTCTGGGAAGTCAATCGTACCACTTCCTGTAAGAAAACAGAAATGTTAGAACCGAATTATTGTTGTTTTTGTTTTTGCTAATATTATCCCTATTTAACCCTAGGTGGTCTCTGAGGGAGTAGAATTTTGATCAAAGATAATCCAACCGTGAACATCCTGATGTTTTCGGACACACTGTGGATGAGTATCTCGCAGTACTCTCCACTGGGTCCTTATATGGAACTGTAGGATGTAATTTGAAGGAAATTTGACTGCATTTTGCAGCAGGTGGAGCGACCATGGTAGACCGACCATGGTAGACCGAAGAAAACAAGGCTTTGACAGAGTATTATTATTATTATTATTATTATTATTATTATTATTATTATTATTATTATTATTATTATTATTATTATTATAAATATCATCAAAAACATTGTCATTGTTGCTGCTGTTTCTCTTAGTCGTGTCAAAGAATTTTCTTATTTCTAGATTTTCCAATGGAAATCAAAAAGTTGTATCAGACACAGAGACACACGATGGTCAGATCGAACACTGGCACTTACCATCAACATCAACTTCGTTAATCATGTCTTGCAGTTCTGACTCTGACGGATTTTGTCCTAACGAACGCATCACAGTACCAAGTTCCTTGGTTGTGATGGCACCATCCCCATCTTTGTCAAACAAGTCGAAGGCTTCCTTGAATTCTGTGGGGCAAAAAAAAATCAGAAGATACTCATCAAAATTAGAAATTCATCGATAGTGTATGAGTTTCTATGAAATGCATAGACCCTCCCCCAACATACAGGCCTACTGATCTCTCTCTCTCTCTCTCTCTATCTATCTATCTATTTCTCTCTCTCTCTCTCTATTCTCTCTCTCTCTATCTATCTATCTATTTATCTCTCTCTCTCTCTCTCTCTCTCTCTCTCTCTCTCTCTCTCTATCTATCTATCTATCTATCTATATGTATGTATATATGTGTGTGTGTGTGCGTGTGTTTGTGTGGATGCATGTTTGTGTGCGTATACATATGTACGTATGCGTTGTAAACCAAAATATATTCATATGAAAAGTAGTGACGTACAGACTAACAGATACAGGTACATTCAAGCACACACACACACACACACACACAGACACATATACATGAAAAAGGATGAACGGATATGCAAATAAACAGATGAAGAGAAAATATGAATAGATTTCTTATAGAAAATTAGGACGGACACTCATGCACGCACATCCATGTGCTTAAAATTGCACTGAAATGCGTGTGCACACACAATCTAATACTTTCCACTGTAAATTTCTCTCTCTCTCTCTCTTCCCTTACACTAAACTTTCTGCAGCTACTAATAAAATTACCATATATGTATATATGTATATATGTATATATATATGTGTGTGTGTGCGTCTATATGTATGTATGTATGTATGTATGTATGTATGTATGTATGTATGTATGTGTATATATATATATATATATATGTGTGTGTGTGTGTGTGTGTGTGTGTGTGTGTGTGTGTGTGTGTATGTATACATATATATATATATACATGCATTCACTTTGATATATATCTTTCTATTTAATATATACATGTATACATGCATGCATATATATGTGTGTATGCGTAGGCACGTGTGTGTGTACAGGATGAGTTATGTAGGCATAGATAATATTCGACGTAATATTTACAATATCAACCACCACCACCATTTCTATAAATTCCAATAACAACAAAAACAGTGCATCGTAATATATCTGAATGAACACAGTTCTTGTTGCTTCTGCTGTCGCTGCTCCTTGTAGTGGCTCCGCCGCCGCCGCTGCTGCTGCTGCCACGGCTGCTGCTGCTGCCCGGAACCATCATTAGTTTAATTCCAATCTAAGTAGGAATTCTTTGTTATTTCTCCATACTTTAATATTCCATTTATATTTCAAATCAATCGAAGCAGGCTGATTTATAAAAATCTGATCAGTATCGACTTCGATTCAACAGTCAGACAACTAGAATCTTTAGAAGAGAGAGAGAGAGAGAGAGAGAGAGAGAGATCTATTTTGTGGTGCATTGCACGCTACAACAACCAAACCACATTTGGAAATAATCGATACGATATTTTGCTTAGGTACAATTTTAAAGGACCTAATCGATAAATGATGCTCTTCAATCATATGTGTATGTGTGTATATATATATATATAAAT
>NC_068991.1:1836906-1837594 GCF_001194135.2 Octopus bimaculoides | reverse complement strand
TATATATATATATATATATGTATATATATATATATGCGTATATATACACACATACATACACACACATACACATATATATACATATACATACATACATATGTTTATGTATGTGTGTGTATGTGCGTGTATGCGCGTGTGCGTGTAAGTGCGTTTATAGTACGCACAAACAGATTTGTTACATTCTTATATGTGCATACGTGAATAATTATACATGTATTTTATATCCACTTGCATATATATACATATGTATATATATATATATATATGTGTGTCTGTGTGTGTGTGTGTGTGTGTGTGTGTGTGTGCGCGCGCGTAAATACATACACACGCACACACACACATAAATGTCTTTAGATACACACAAATATCTACATATATAAAGTCTTCCAACGCCTTAAGAATGATATGAGCGACATTTCCTAAACAGAAACCGTGTGGGGGAACTGCCCTATATATATATATATATATATATATATTGTTGTACTTGGGGATGGTCATATTGCCAGTTTAGCCAATAAAAACACACGCACTGTATATTTGGTGTTATTTTGCTTCAGCTTTATATTACATTAATCTTAATCTTATTTCGGCCAGAGTTCTTTCGTCACACTTCTGTGACCTCATCAGTGGTCCTTTGTTTCCTTCCTTCTTATGTGTGTCTCACCTTGCTAAATATCAGCCATTTTGT
>NC_068991.1:1834905-1836656 GCF_001194135.2 Octopus bimaculoides | reverse complement strand
ATATAGATATATAGATAGATAGATAAATGGATACAGACACACCCATATTGTAGGTGTCTATGAAATGCTCAACCACTAGCATCATACAGTCCAAAAACTTCTTGGATCATCTTCCGTTCTACCCAAGCATATCGTTTTGGCTTTTCTCTGCTTTGAAACCCAAATCTGCTATTTTACACCATTCTTTTTATTTTCTTAAATATAATGCTGTTACTTCGCTAATGAAACTGTCTTGAAAGTCATTCGTGAGAGTTTCTCAATAAGTCAATGATGGAGATTTTGTCCCCTTGCTCTTGGAAATTTCATTAAGTATTTCTGGTGTCTTTAGGTCTATCAGTCGTCCCTTTGTGTTCACTTGAGTTCCTAACTATTGAACATGTTACCATATTAAAGAGGATATTTATTTTCTTTGAAATAGATGGCAAGATCTAAGATCTTAAATATTGTTTTGTCCGTGTCCTTGATCAGAGAAATCGGTTGCAATAGTTTCATTTCTCTTTTTTTTGCTGGAATGTCCAGAAAATAAAAATTTACTTTCATTCATATCCATTGAAAATTCAATCAATTTATCAATACTTTCCACTGATTTAAGAAATGTTCTAAGGTATTATTAATTTTTGGTCATCCAGGAATTTTTTCCAGCTTTCTTCTAAGTGAGCCTGGAAATACTGATCGAAAATAATCCCAAATCGGACAGATTTTTTTCTTTTAAGAATTCCATCATTAGTGTTTAGAAAATCGGGATCAACTGGCAGTTGGAGGTAATACCAATTATCAAAACATAAGTAGTTCTTTCTCGTATCAATAAATCCTTCAAGAATAAATTTTTTAGATCTCTTCTGAATCAAACGTGGGTATCCAAAATTCCACTGCTTCCAATTCTAATTCCTGGGGGTTATATACGCAGAAATCTGTCACATCCACTAATTCCACTACTATAATCCACAATCTACACCACTACAGATAAGCCAGTCTAAATCTCTGTAGACCAGTCTTTCTAGATCACTATAGATCATAGTCTAACTGCATCATTATAGATTGCAGTGTAACTTTCTCATTATAAACCGCAGTCTATCAACATCTCTACAAATAAATCTATCTATAGACCAGAATCTATATATCATCAGAGATAAGTCTATCTAGATATCTAAGGACCAGTCTAATTATGCCACTATAGGCCACAGTACAATTACGTCACTATAGAACACGCAAGATAATAGCAGAATTCGTGCCATTTACATATAGAGATGTGAGAGGTTGGCTTTCAAACAGGTTTTAGACATTTAACCTTTGACCTCAAGATTTACATGTTGAGCAGTGACCTTTCTGTTTTAGATGATGACCTCGATCCTCTACATTCACTCATTGACAACGAAGCTCAATCTTTTCTATAATATCTGAATTCAATATTTTATTCAAAACGAGGCTGATGTTTCAATGTCGGAATGACCAGACGCATAGAAGCCACGGTCACCATAATTTGGCTATTTTTGCAGTTTTAATATAAAAATAAACTCTATAGAATTTCTTTGGTAAAATAAAGCATAGTTATAAAGGAGAGTTTGAATCCTTTATGATTAGCAGATAAAACCTCACTCTAATTAATAAAACAATTAATACTGATAAATCACTAATAACGTATGTTTGTAGAGCTATCTAGATACCCATGTAGATACATGTGCATGCATACATATACACAGTACACACACACACACACACACACACACACACACACACACACACACACACAC
>NC_068991.1:1831777-1834213 GCF_001194135.2 Octopus bimaculoides | reverse complement strand
ATATATATATATATATATATATATATATATATATATATATATACGCACATATATATACATATATATTCATACATATATATATCCACATATATATGTGAATATATGTATGTATATACATGCATATATACACGCACTCATATATATATACACATACATATATACATATATATGTATACATACATATATACACATATATATACATACATATATATATATGTATATATATACACATGCATTCCTTCATGCATATGTGTGTGTGTGTGTGTGTGTGTGTGTGTGTGTGTGTGTGTGTGTGTGTGTGTGTGTGTGTGTGTGTGTGTGTGTGTGTGTGTGTGTTTGTGTTCAGAAACACATATCGTTTGTGAAGTTAATAAGAAACCGATATATTAATTAAAAATAGTGATAACTAAATTGAATGAATTTGCTCTGATAAGACCCGATCAATAATTATTTCGTGTCTGTTTAGATATTTGAAAAATATTCTTAGTGGCTGCTCACGAAAATAGTTTGTCCTAAACATGAGTGGGATACGTTCAACAAGTGTAGACAATTTGAAGTCGTTCCACAGTGGGGTGGGCATCATTTAACTTTAGTAGACCATTTCTAGTTTCTCCAGACTAGGGTGGGATCGTTCAATTTCAACCACCGTAGATTTATCCATCGTGTTACTTTATTTTCAAAATAGTAATGCTAAATTTGAGGGAGAATTAGCTTATATTTCTAACAGGTTGAGTTACTATCTAGCGGTTCCACTGTTAGCACTGTTATTGTCGATGTTGTTGTTGTTGTTAAAGCGTTGTTTCTGCTAAAGGAAGCTATACATGATGTTCTGTATCATGTTGATATAGAACATGTTCTATATACATGATGTCTATCTATGTTGATACCACAGAGCGTGTTGTGACGGAAAAAATAGACATGTGATAGAGTGTGCTTGAGTAGACAGGGATATGATGACGGTGATAGTGGTGGTTGTAGGGATGATAGTTTTGGTGCATACGATGTTTTTGAAAATGAATTTGGGAATAATTCTCTTGTAAGAATCTGTAGCTTACCTGCAATCTGCTCATCGTTTAGTTGCTCTGCCTGAAACGGTAACAAAAAGAAAGAAAAGAAATAATTAGAAAGGCTGCAACGTATCAATAGCCGCAACAAAGGTAGTAATAATAATAATAATAATAATAATAATAATAATAATAATAATAATAATAACAACAACAATAAATCATATGGTCTCTGGCTGCCCAGTCCTGGCTGAGAAGGAATATATTCACAGACACGACAGAGTTGGAACCTACATACGCTGGAAGCTATGCCAATACTATGGAATAACAACAGAAAAAAGATGGCATAGGCACACACCAGAAAAGGTCACAGAAAATGAGAAGGCAACCATCATACTCTGGGATATGCCAATACATACAGATAGAGAAATTACGGCCAAAATGCCGGATACTGTTGTCAGAGATCATCAAGAAAATAAAATGCTTTCTAATCGATATATCAATACCATCAGATGACGATATCTCTCTAAAAGAGAAAATTTCAAAATACAAAGAAATAGAGGAATACAAAGAATAGAGGTAACTCGAATGTGGAGCCTAAAAACAGAAACAATTTCTATCATAGAGGGCGCATTAGGAATGATAAAAAAATATATTCAGACAAATACATAAGAAAAACCCCAGGACTAACAAATATATATAACATACAGAAAATAGCACTACTAGGCACCGCACACATCCTACGAAAAATGCTTTCAATAGAGTAACTATACCACAGCACATACCCAAGGCACACAGAGCTGCGCTCGATAGTGCAGTGAAAACACGTGATAAAAATAAAACTGCTGAATAATAATGATGCTAATAATAATAATAATAATAATAATAATAATAATAATAATAATAATAATAATAATAATAATAGAAATCTAATAACATTCTGTAATTTTTATTGAGTATCTCACTCTGTACGCTACAAAAAGATATTGAGTACTCGTTCATATCAATGTTAGATTGTTTATATATAACTGGGCATACAAACACATATTCACATTGTTGACATCATAAGAATTTAGAAAGTTTTCAGTGAACGTGGAATAATTCTTTTTTGGAATTGGTTCTCGAAGTACATTTGAATAATAGCATGTAAATATTGGGTTGAAAAATCTTTTTTGCGGGGATACAAAAAGTGGAAGGCTGTCCGCGGGACTTGAAATCACATCTCCTATAAACATACCAGAAGTCCAGCCGTTGTAGGACATATATATATGCAAACACACACACGTACATACATATATACATACATATACATATGCTTATGTGTGTACATATATGCGCATGTATTTATATTATTCTCTGTCTCACTCAATCAGTCCGTTTCAATCTCTATATGCATATACATATATATATATATATATATATATATATATAT
>NC_068991.1:1827370-1830997 GCF_001194135.2 Octopus bimaculoides | reverse complement strand
TATATATATATATACATACATACATGCATACATACATACATGTTTATATATATATATATATATGTATACACGCATATATGTATGGATATATACACATATATATATATATATATATGTATACATACATTTGTGTTTGAATGTAAGGTTACCTATATATATATATATATATATATATATATCCATATATACACACATACACGCACACATATATATATGTATTAATCTGTATGCATATATATATATCAACATCTATACGCATAACTGCTTGTGTGCGTGTGTGTGTGTATATGGGCATTATGTAAATTCAATAAGCATGAAAATGTCCGAATCATGAAGAACAACATTTCACAAAGTATTACCTTAATGTTTTAACGGAAGCAGAAAATATGTTAACGTTTCGCACGTTAGACTTTCATCAGAAAAAAAGAGAAAAAGATTAAGGGTTATATATGTAGACATATGTATACGTATGGATACATCTATATACATACATAGACATACATACATATCATACATACACACACACACACACACACACACACACACACACACACACACATATATATATATATATATGCTTGCACACACGCGCACACACACATACACACTTATCTATCTATCTATCTATCTATCTATCTATCTATCTATCTATCTATCTATCTATCTATCTATCTATATATATATATATTTGTGTGTGTATGTGTAACGAAACCAATAGAGATGCAAATATTTGGAGAGTTCTTGAAGTAAGCAAACTGACCATTGGACAACGGCATATCGTTACGAACGATCGCATGAGCGCACACACACACCTGCAGACCCATAGAAAAACACACACACACAGATACACACACACGCGCGCGCGTGTACATGTATGCATGCATATAAATATTCAGTTATTCACAGTCTTTGCTTGGTCTTTATTTCCCCTTCTAGCTTACATCTCTCTAAATATCTCTCTACTACTCCTAGTTTGTCTTTCTCTGTCTTACCCTCTCTCCTCTCTCTCTCCCCCTCTCTCCCCCTGTCTCTCTCTTATAAATACACATAATGCAGTTACCACAATACACAATTGGAACTGAAATAAGGAAGAATAAAAGAGCATGGGTGAATAGAATTCCGATTGAATGGGAGAAGGAACGAGAGAGAGCGAGGGAGAGAGAGAGAGAGAGAGAGAGAGAGAGAGAGGAGAATGTGATTGAGAGAGAGAGAGAGGAGAATGTGACAGAGAGAGACAGAGAGTGAGGGAGAGATAGGGAGGAGAATGTGATAGAAAGAAAGAGCGAGTGAGAGAGAGTGTGATGAAAATGTGATAGAGAGAGAAAGTGGAGAAGTGGGGAGAAGGAACGAAGGAAGAGGAATGGTGTTAGATGAAGATGTGTGACCAATCGTCCGAATCTGCAAAGTCCATAGAGACACGTGAGGTAACACCATGACGCGACTGAATGCAAAAACTGGGAGCTATTTATGATAGCACATCATTAAAGTGTGATCCTAAGCTGAACTACGACCTTCATAATTATCACCCACTTCATAAGACATAGCTGTTCGACAAAGTGTTGGGAAGAAATGATAAATCTCCATAAGAGTTTATCAGGAGGACGATATTTGCACGAATATAACACAATTCTTGTCAAAGAATTTTAAGAATAAGTCGAAAACTCTAAAACGCATTGGAACGTCTTATCTAATAATTTTCTCAATTAATAAAGCGATTCTACAGTGCTAAATTAGTCTTGTAGAATTGCGGTGATGTGTAATATATAAAAAAAAAACAACAGATAATTGGAGGTGTAGAAATTATATTAAGAAGTAAATGAATTCATTGAAGGTGAGGTCTGTAATAATAAGAGTCGTGTCTCAGAAAATAAGGTAGGGGGTGTGATAGACAGAACGAATTGGTTTGGCTGGAAATTTTGGATGTGGAAGCCAGTAGATTACATCGAACTCCCAGTACTTAACTAGTATTTATTTTACCGATCCCCGAAAGGATGAGAGGTAGAGTCAACCACAACTGAATTTGAACTCAGAACGTAATCACGGATGAGATGCCGCTAAGCATTTCCCCCGTCCTGCTAACGATTCTGCCAGCTCGCAGACTTACTATGAAGTCATAATGATGGTGGAGGGGCTAAGGCCTTTACATTCACCGCAGTACTCGACTGATACTTATTTTTTCGACCCCGAAAGAATGAAAGGCAAAGTCGACCTCAGCGGAATTAGAACCCAGAACGCAAAGAGGGAGGAAATGCTGCTAAACATTTTACTCGACAGTTCTGCCAGCACGCCACTTTACTATGAAGTTATATGGTTTCGAATTTTGCCACAAGGGCAGCAATTTTCGAACCCAGTGTTTAACTGGTTCTTATTTTATGGACCCCCGAAAGGATGAAAGGCAAAGTCGACCTCGACGGAATTTGAACTCAAAACGTAGCGACGGGAGAAATATCGCTGAGCATTCCATCCAGCATGCTAACGATTCTGCCAGCTTTCCCCACTGAAACTAAATTATAATAGTTCTTTCTACTATAGGCACAAGGAGGGGACCAGTCGATTATATCCTTCATTCTGCCCCCTCTCGCTCCTCCCCCTTCTCCCCTCTCTAGTCTCCCACCCTCCACTCCTTCCCTCTTCCGCCCCAACCTCTTCGTCCCCGTCCTCTTCCTCCTCCCCGTCTTCATCAGTCTCTTTTAGTCTTTCTATCCCACTGTGTGTGTAGTGGCGTTCTTTACTCATTTTGCGTCACCAAGCCTAGTATGAGCACTCATCCGGCACCTCTTACGCTAACTCTTTGTGTGTTTCTTTTGCTTTCTCTCTCTTCTCTCTATATGACGCAAAGTGTGACTGAAAAAATCATTCAAGCAAGCAAGCAACCAACCAACCAATATTTATATCGGACATTATTTTAAAGATTGATAAATTTGAATTATCCTGTATATAGTGTGATACATAGAAGATGGAGATTGAATTTAAATGAGAGTTGTTTTGCTTTTACTTGTTTCAATCATTAGACTGCGGCCATGCTGCAGCACCACTTTGAAGAATTTTAATGAAACGAATCGATCCCCAGGACTTTTTTTGAAGCCTGTTAAGTATTCTATCACTGTCTTTTGCCGAACCGCTAAGTAAACACATCAACGCCAGTTGTCAAGCGGTGATGGGAAACAAACACAGACAAAAAGACTCACACACACACTCATACACACATATATAACTACGACGTGCTTCGTTCAGTTTCCTTCCACCAAATCCATTCACAAGGAAGACGTATGCCCACGGTGCCACGCAGTGCGACTCAACCCAGAACCATGTGGTTGGGGAGCAAGCTTCTCACCACACAGCCATTATTAGCTCCACCAACGCCATCACCATTAAAGCTGTATCGACAACAAGGTTTATGTCAAATAGTGATAATGTACGATATTGTGTAGATTTTGTGATCACAGCAGAGGGAAATGGTTTGATAAAATATTTAGTGTATTGTCGTAACGTTATTGATAAATTATAATAGATTGTATAGAGTGTGCGTTGTACATAGAATAATATATTACTGCATTAAACACTCGATGTAACGTTAGAATAAAACAACATTTTTATAGATTTATTGTAATGAAATAGATTTAGTTG
>NC_068991.1:1821717-1827052 GCF_001194135.2 Octopus bimaculoides | reverse complement strand
TATATATATAGCGAATGTTATAGGGCTTGATATGACGCCGTAGACAGGAACATATTTTACTTTAATGGGTCGTAAAGGCGTAACCTATGTACTGCTGGAAATGGGCTAATCTTCAACAACACCAACGACCTTGCAAAGTTTCGAAACCCAAGTCTGAAATACTTTGTGAAACACGCCACCATTCACATAACGTATCTTCTAACAATTTGTAAGTGCGCACTTGTGCCAGATGAAATAGACTAAAATTTATCTATCAATCATTCGTTATTCACTTGTTTTAACACGTATTTTCTTCACAGCATTGTTTTTGTATTACTCGTGAATTATTTGTGTCTCCCCGTTTTGTTTTCATTCGGTCTGAGGATAACTTCAGGAAACATTACCAGCTAATATATTGTTTTAGATGTCTTCGAAGCCTTTTTAGTCAAGAGGTGTTTGTTTTTTAATAAGTTTGTGCCTCACGTAGTATTATAGATTGACACCACATGACAGGAAATAAATCCGCAGACGACAGGCTTATTCGAGTAAATTAACCTTTGGTAGGTGACACTGGTTTAATACGAACATTGATTGGGTTTGAACAGCGACCAGCTGGTCAGATCGTTGGCACGCCGGATAAACTGCTTAGTGGTATTTTTACTGGCTATTTACGTTCTGGGATGAAATCCCGCCGAGGTCGACTTTGCCTTTAATCCTTTCGGGGTCAATGAAATAAATACAAGTTAAGCGCTGGCGTCGATGTAATCCACTCACCCCTCCACCCCCGAAGTCGTTGGCCTTTGAAACCAATAATAATTGTTTCAAATTTAGGCTCCAATCTAGCAATTTTGTTCGTCGATTAAATCGACCCCAGTACTTCACTGGTACTTTATTTAATGACTCCGAAAAACCGAAGGGCAAAGTTGGTCATGACAAAGTTTGAACCCAAGAACGAAACGGTCCCGGACAGTTGCCCCAAAGCATATTTTGCAATGCCTTAACGATTCTGTCAATACACATTTGTTTCTAACATGGTCACCAGAATTTGACAATGCCTCAATATGTGACTGGTACTTCATTTCATCAACATGAAAAGAACGAAATGCAAAGCTGACTTTAGCGGAATTTGAACTCAGAACGTGTAGGGCTATAAAGATATCTCACGATATTTTTTGTATCATTGTAACGATTTTGTCAGTACCCCACCCCGCCACACAACGAATGGCTTCTTATATAAACCTAAGTGACCATCAGTAACTCCCTGGGTATTTCTATAACATGTCCTAGGAGTCATAGAGACAGTTGCCTGGTTTCCATCAAGAACAAGTGACCGAGATCATATGAATACCAGTTATACACTTGGGATAATTTATTAAGTCTACACAATCCACTAAGATCTTTTGACGGACGATCCAATTCGCTCAATTTGTTTGAAATAGGAACCAAATTTCTTAAATACTATTTTATGTCTGAATCATTTAGGGAGACCATTACAAGGCAACTAAACCTGGTAGAAATAGCAGCTAAATCTCCACCAAATAATACTTCACCGTTTTACATATGTACACATGTGAATGAATATGAGTCAAAGAAGGAAACCTCTAAATGGTAGCTAAATATGCTAAAAATGCCAGCCAAACATCTCCTATATCACTTCTTACCAACATAAAGAAGAAAAAGACTTCTCAAATAATGCGGTCTTAGATAATCATGAGCTAGATAGGATAGCCACGGTTGGGTTGGTGCTAAATGCTCTGGCTTTTACTGGAAATCGAACTCGTATCTTCGAATGGCAAATATACGTATGCTAAAAAGCAATTCTGGAACTCCATACTAAGTTATGATAGCTTTCTGTTAACCACTCACTTAAAATGAAAACAGCATAAATAATAATTTAAAAAAAAACACACACCGTTAATTTACAAATGAATATTTAAACAAAAACCAAGTGTAACTCGAACCCACCATCCTCACCACCGCCTTTGACACAAAAGAAACCTGTTTCTACTGGAATAAATATAATAGCATCAACAACCACAACAACAACAACAACAACAACAACAGTCCGAATGCAAATACTTGCATTGTATTGATTTCAAGTGAAACCAATGTGTAGATTGTTAAAAGCACCAGTTGTAAGTGGCGCATTCGTTGCAGCCAGTTGCCGCAGTCGAGGCTGCTCTTCCTCTTCCTCTTCCTCTTCCTCTTCTTCTTGCTTGCTCTGGTTGCTGTTGATATTTTTTCCCGCTGCTGTTTCTGTTGCTGCTGCTGCTGCTGCTGCTGCTTCTGTTATCGCTAATACTACTTCTGATGATCTACTTGTTGCTGCTGTTGTTATTTGCTGTTGCCAATGCTGCTTCTGCTGCTGCTGCTGCTGCCGCTGCTGTTGCTTGCTGTCGTTGTTGCTACTTCCGCTACTGTTGTTGATGTAGTTACTGCTGCTTCTGCTACTGCTTCTGCTTCTGCTTCTGCTACTGCTGCTGGTGCTGCTGCTTCAGATTCCCGCCACGCAGACCGGATACAGCATGCTGATTACACGTGTTAGTTTTAATCTGGGTAGCAATAGTATTTGACAAGAGAGTCGATGATAGCTGGTGTGTGTGCGTGTGTGCGCGTGCGTGTGTGTGTGCGTGCGCGTGTGTGTGTGTGTGTGTCTATCACCTCACTGCTGCTAATACACACATACACACACACCACACATATTTTCAAGCAACGATAGAACTACGTGGCCACTAAAAATCGAAGCCACTGCGTTTGGAAAATAAAACAATAAACTGGATGGCCACGGTTGGAATACAATTGTTTCCGTCTGCTGGGGTTAAGCTTAGGTTTAAGGGTGTCACCTGGGGATTAAATAAAATCGGCACACACATACACTAAAATCTTCACGTATTCGGTGTACAGTGTTCAACGTTCACTGCACACATGTTCATTTGTTTAGTGACCATGTTCATTGTTTAGCGTTTACGTGTCCCAGTATGCAGTGTTCAGGTGTTCTTATGTCCATGTGTCCAAGCATTCATGTTTATATCCAGTCTTCATGATTTCCGTGTAAGATACCACTTGTTCAGTTTTCATGCGTTTAATGTTGATATGTTTAATGGTGCATATGTTCAGCGCTGATATGTTCAGTTTTCCTGTGTTCATATGTCCATTGTTTATGCGTTCAATGTTTATATTTAGTGTTCATGTAGTGAGTGTTCAGTCTTTATATATTCATGTGTTTAGTATTCATATTTTCATGTGTTCACTGTTCATTGTTCATCCCTTTAGTATTCAGTGTTTAATGTTGATGTATTCAATGTCCAGTACTCATGTGTTTAGTATTCATATAATATTTCTCCGAGAGACATAGAGCGCACCTTCTTGATATAACAGTACAAATGTCTAACTTCAGATCTATAAAAAGATTTTAAAAAGCCTCAGCGTCTAATAACATATTTACACTCAACTATATGTATTGAGTACTATTCCCGTTTGTAATTTACTTCTAACAAAGAGAAAGATGTTAATTCGTTTGTAAGAATTTAGTGTGGGAATAGAAGTTTTGTTTCGGGTCGGGAACTCTTGGATTAGTCCTGCCAAAACTCTCTAATTCCTGACAAGATACACAAGTTAAAATACCTCCAAAAGTCACAATAGATTATAAAGTTAGTAACTGAAAAAACATGGCTATTGTCTCTGATACAGTCATTCTTTCAAAGACTATTCTAACTTTTATAAAGTTAGAATAGTCATAAGCGAAGGGATACAGCAAAATCAGACATTAATATAGCCAATAGTTTCTTGGCAAAGAATTTCTAGGAAAATATTTACGATGTTGAGAAACAAATGAATTTAATGACACCATTTTAAGATAATATAAAAACTGAAATTGTTTAAAAAAAAAATGTGCATATTTAATAGTAAAACGCAGAAACTAAAATCCACAAACCAAAAACTTTTATATCAAGGTTCTTTCCATCTCTTCTGCTGCACAGAAGTACTACAAATACCTGGGTATTAACGAAAATGACTCCTACACTGGCGCTGTGAATAAAGATACACAATGCAAATTACATGAGATTTAAAAAATATGCCGGACGGAGTTTTCCCACAATGCATTTGAAAAGAATGAAAAAAAAACAATTTAGTAAGAAAGATAACAGATTCTAAAAATGGAGATTTCTAAGGAACCAACCGTTCACAAAATGAATACACATATTTGCACGCACACACACACACACACACACACACACACACACACACACACACACACAAACTCTCACACACAAAACGGAGAGAGAAACAGCAAACACATGCACGCACGCACATGCATATATTGCTTAGTGCTCTACCAATTCTACCAATCCACGGCGAATAACAATGAAAAAATATAATGTAAGCAAAGAAAATTATGAATTCAAACACTAGAAACCGGTTCAAATTAATACGTTAACCGCATTAATTTTTAGAACGCCGGACGAAACGCTTAACGGCATTTTGTTCGTCTATATGTTCTATGCTCAAAGTCCACCCAAAAGCCGACTTTACCTGTTATCCTTTCGGGGTCGATAAAATAAGTACCAGTTGAGCACTGAGGTCAATGTAATTGACTTATCTCTTCATTGCAGTCCTTGTGCAAAAAATCGAAACCATATTTAAGATGATAAAATGGAATTTGGCTGCTATTTTTATCACCCCACATAACCTCGTTGAACCATCCACCACACAAATATGAACTGAAAGAAACAAAATCTGAATTGATATGACGCATTATCAGCAAAGAAGGTAAAGCTGAGGATCGAACCCTGAACAGTAGATTCCTGTCAGTGCCTTCTTTTTTATACACCACACACCATAATATATGCACATATGCATCTTCAATAAACACTTCATGTTTCTCTCTAACGGTTTATCTTATTGATTTGTATCGATCAGAAGGTGCTCTGGCGTTGAAACTTCCAGTCTCTCTTTATACGTAATGTATATATATATATATATATATATATATATATATATAAACACAATATTTCTCTTTGCAGTCTAACCCCATCACTCACGCATTCCCTCTCTCTCTCTCTATCCTAAACTATCCCCCTCTTCAATTTCTCTCTCTTTCTCTTTCACCGTCTAGCTTTTTTTTCTCCCTCTTCGCCTCTCTATCACCATTTTCATCTCTCTATCATTGCTAAGAGCTAATTACATAATCTTCACACAGTTTGCCAGATTCACATATATTCACAGTACCACGTAGAAACAAATTTCATCATACAGACAAATATACTATCTACCTACCTATCTATCTATCTATCTATCTATCTATCTATCTATCTATCTGTCTGTCTGTCTGTCTGTCTGTCTGTCTGTCTGTCTC
>NC_068991.1:1818136-1821541 GCF_001194135.2 Octopus bimaculoides | reverse complement strand
GACGAGTGAGCGAGCAAAGAAAACCAAAAAGAAGTCAACAGATTTTCGTTCGAGTTCTATGAATTTAATGGCAGAATGACACAGCTCTACGTTTCTTCAGTGTTTCGTGGGCGTGGAACAAACAGTTCCACCTCGTTCAATGTCGTCGTAAGATCGTCATCTTCTGATGAGGTGGACGTGTCCTGCGGCTACGAAATGTGGAGCAGATGAATTAAACTGTTATTACACACACACACACACACACACACACACACACACACATACACAAACATGCACGCACACACGTACACACATATATTGGAGTTTGCATTGCATTTTCGGATGTTATGCTGAGAGTTATAGACATTTTCTCTGGAGAAACAGAAGGATTCTTTTTATGGTAGCAGATTGCATTTGTAACTCCAACATGTGATGATTCGAATCGTAAGCGGAACTACAACGGTAATATCGTTACCCATGCATTTAAGATGTCATATCTTGTCTTCTCAGTGAGCCCATGCTACAGCACACACAGACAACGCTTATATTTGTAAAGCCGATAACCTTTGTACTTTGTCTTTTTCCTGGCGTTGTCTCTTGTGTTTTGTACTTCTACATCACCAGATGATGTCTACCGTGCTATATAAATGCTTTGTTCGTAGCTTTCATGAAGCTACCAAGGCAAAAAATAAAACCCTACCAAAAAATCCTCCAAAACAATCTTGTGGTAAGATCAGCAACCAAACGATTCTAGTGTGTAGCATGATTGCATAATACTATAATTATTCTCGGCAATTTGGTATTAATTTGAATGTGCCTTGTATCGATCTTAAATGTACGAATTATATAACAATATCTACGAGCAATGAATAGAGAAAAATTAAGCACAACACCAATATTATAATCTCTTTTCTCCCAACTTCCTTCCTTGTGTTTGTCTCATTCTCGCAAAATTTTTGCTTCCATTTCCTGTTCTTGTTTTAAGTTAGCTTCTCTTAAATATATAACTCTTTTGCTTTAATGACGAGAATAACGTGAGATAAAAACGAGATTAGCCATGCGGTCCGTTAAGATTGCCTGGTTTGGAGTTTATGAATTTATCGCAGCTTAGCAAACGTGAAGAACAACGTGAATTCCTCGCAGGGGAATTCTTCGTTGTTGGCAAAGGAATAGATTAAGTAGGACTATATTCTATGGTACTGTGCACTTTTACTTTGCATGTATGTATGTATGAATGTATGTATGTATGTATGTATGTGTGTATATACGGACGTATGTATGAATGTATGTAAGTATGTATGTATGTATGTACGTAATACGTACGTATGTATGTACGTATGTATGTACATATGTATGGTATGTATGTACGTATGTATGTACGTATATATGTATGTACGTATGTATGTACGTACGTATGTATGTATGTACATAAACACTGTATGTACGTATCTATGTATGTATGTACGTGTGTATGTGTGTATGTATGTACGTATGTATGTATGTACGTATGTATGTATGTACCTATGTATGTATCTATGTATGTATGTATGTGGATGGATGTATGTGGATGGATGTATGTAGCTCTCTCCCTCTCTCTCTCTCTCTCTCTCTCTCTCTCTCTCTCTCAAACACACACACACACACACATATATGTTTGCAGCAATTAAAGCAGTATTAATTAAAAATAACAGCCTGTATATCACACTAAACGCAGATATAGTGTTATAAGTCTTGAAACTGGTATTTGTCTCGAGAAAACCCTGAAATATATCGGTCGTACATTGGGGATATATGTAAAAGAAAAGGACAATAAGAAGAGGAACCGGAGAGCCTTGTTAAAGCAGCTGAAGGTGAAGCGATAAAAACAAACAACCTAAGAAAATATGTGAGGAGAAGGAGTCAGAAAAGTGTAGAGTCTGTGGCATTTGGCATGAGACACTGGTACACATTGCTTCAGAATGTTCCAAGGTGGCTCAAGGAAAATGTAAGAACCGGAGACATGACCAGGTTGGGAAAGTTTTGCCCAGGAAGCTTTGTCAAATATACGAGTATAGGTATGTGTGTGTGTGTGTCTGTTTCAGTGTATGTGTGTGTGTATTTACGTAATGCAGGTATATATCGGTATTTACGTAATGCAGGTATATATCGGTATTTACGCAGATGAATGGCAAAAAAAAAAAAAGGAACCGTTGCGATAGAAACGTAAAATCTTATTTGTTTGGCCAATTTGCGTGTATCACCGTCAGGATGATACAGGTCGATTATCGTGGTGATGACGATGATGACGATGATGATGATAATGAAGAATATCATCATCGTCACCACCACCACCACCACCACTCTCATCATCATCATCATCGCCATCATCGTTTCATAACAATACACACACGCTCACTCGCACACACATACACATATGTAGTAATTTCTGCGGTAAAAATTAATAAACAAATTGGTAAAACCTGGGGAAAAGAAAATGAACCACAACAACAGCAGCAGCAGCAGCACCACCACCACCACCACCACCACCACCGCCACTACCACTATGACCACCACCACCACCACCATTATTGTCATGATCATGATGATGATGATGATCATCATCATCAACGTCAACAGCAAACCAAAACCAAAACCAACAACTGCTACAACGGCAACAACAGATGCGTAGAATGATGAAAAAAAAAATCAATAAGTGATGATGGTCAGGCGATGTTTTCTGCGATAAATCTCCCGATCTTCTGCAGTTATCGATTCTATCCTCCTACTGATAGATAAACGTCGGTTACGGCATTGATTAGTGAGTGTAAATGAATATATATTGACGTCAATACAACTCTTTAGGCGTTGCAATTGCTGCACTGATGACGTCAGAGTAACAACGTCAGTTCGTCAGGGTACCCCCCCCCCTCTCTACTAAACCACTGCGTTTTATGAAAAAAAAAAATTAACAAAAACCAAATTATTTCTTTATCCATCTTTCTATGTTCGATCAACCATCTCTAAGCCTCTCCGCCACCCCCCCTCCGCAGCAGCACACATAATATATTGTATTTGCGAGTTGTGTTACGAACAAAGAATTATCGAGCAAATAAGTAAAAAGTACTCAATGCATTAAACAACCGACAAAAACCGAAGCAGTTTTAATAATAAAACTCTTTGCGAAGAGATTAAGAAGAGACTGGCGTTTTATATTTATTTATATAAATTTTTTGTTATTTTTAAAGTAGGAAACTTATTAAAGTAATGGAAAATGTTAACAGAAAAGTTTTTACCTCTTATAAAGGTAATGATGATGATGATGATGATGATAATGATAATAATAATAATAATAATAATGATAATAATAATGGTAATAATAATAATAATAATAATAATAATAATAATAATAATAATAATAATAATAATAATAATAATAATAATAATAAT
>NC_068991.1:1815691-1818065 GCF_001194135.2 Octopus bimaculoides | reverse complement strand
GGTAATAATAATAATAATAATAATAATAATAATGATAATAATAATAATAATAATAATAATAATAATAATAATAATAATAATAATAATAATGATAATAATAATGGTAATAATAATAATAATAATAATAATAATAATAATGATAATAATAATAATAATAATAATAATAATAATAATAATAATAACGATAATAATAATAATGGTTTGTTTTATTGGCTATAAGACGTCGAGGGGACAGTGCAAAGGCGAAATGCATAACAAGAACAGTACTTGTGTGTGTGTGTGTACGTGCGTGTGTGATTTACATCGAAGAAACGGGTGAGATTAGCAATCACAAAAGATACATTAATAGACAGATAATAGCAATAATATAATGGCTAATAACTCTAACGTGAACAGCACTAAACAGCAACAACAACAACAACAATGATAATAATGATAATAATCCTTTCTACTCTAGGCACAATGCCTGGATTTTTGTGGGGAGGGGGACAATCGATCATATCGACCCAGGTACTTGACTGGTACCTAATTTATCGACCCCGAATAGATGAAAGGCAAAGTCGACCTCGGCGGGATTTGAACTCAGAACGTAAGGACGGTCGACGGCTTGCCAATGATTCTGCCAGCTCGTCGCCTTAATAATAATAATAATAATAATAATAATAATAATAATAATAATAATAATAATAATAATAATAATAGAGGTATACGTATGCCAAGGGTGAAATGATCCGAATATAAATGCCTGAGAATATTTGATGGAGATGGAATAAAGCATAACAGCATGAAAGAAAAAGATAAAGAAAGAGTGTCTGCGGCGAGGGAGAAAAATATTGAATTCAAAGCTGAATACCAGAAACATGATTTCAGCAATAAACACGCGCACATTCGCAGTGGTTTGCTATGGCGTGGAATTCTGAAGTAGACAGAGCATGAGCAAATGGAGTTGGATAGGAAGTCAAGAAAGCCTCTGACGATGCATGGAGCCCATCATCCATATGCAGACACTGGTCGACTATACATTAAGAGAGCAAATGGAGGAAGACTGCGTACTTATCGAAGTCGGGAGTTTACTGAGATACTTATCCCAAAGTAAGGAAACTTTGCTAGAGTCAGGAATGAGAGAGTACTGAAAAAGGAAAAACAAAGGAAGAAGTACAAAAAAGATATGAAGAAGAATTACGCAAGAAGGGACTACACAATCGATTCGATGTAGGCATAACTGAAGTTGCTGGCAAAAATAGGTGGAATTGGTTGAAGAAAGGAACACTGAAAAAAGAGACTGAGTGCATCATACTGGCAGTGCAAGACCAGGCTTTGGCCACGAATTGAAGGGTCAACCTTAGGAATGAGCAAGTATCTGAATCTTTTAAATTCTTTCAAAATCAATTAAATAAGTACCAGTCATATGCTGGAGCAGGAAATTATTTTAATCGAGACATGGCCTTCTGTCGAGGAATTTACTTCACCTCATGCGTCTTTTTTCTTTTAAAGTTTTCTCCTTAATTCTGTATTTATTTATTTATTGCCCACAAGGGACTAAACATAGAGGGAACAAACAAGGACAGAAAAAGAGATTAAGTCGATTACATTGACCCCAGTGCGCAACTGGTACTTATTTAATCGACCTCCGAAAGGGTAAAGAGCAAAGTCGACCTCGATGGAATTTGAACTCAGAACGTAGAGACAGGCGAAATACGGCTCAGCGTTTCGCCCGGCGTCCTAACGTCTCGGCCAGCTCCTCGCCACCTTCCTTCATTTTATATCAATTCCTTCTCCCCACCCCTCACTCCTTCCCGCGCTTTGTCCTCTCCTCCTTCCTCTCCTTCACAGAACTCCTATTATTTCTTCTCTTTTCCTTCCTATGTCCTTTTACATTCAGCCATCCCTTCCAATCCACGACCACCTCCTACTTCTCAATCCTTTCTTTCACATATCTTATTTTCCTACGTTCAATCCCCCCCTGCCCCTCTCTCTCTCAACCCTCTCTATCACTCTCGCTTCATCCCTCTTTTTCTTTCCCCCTCAACCCTCCATATCTTTCTCTCTCTCTCACTTCTTCTCCTTTTATCTCTCACTTCCTCTAATTTCTCTATTTCTTATCTTTCTCCCTCTCCCCGCCCCTCTTCCTGCTCTCCTTTTTCCGTGTGACCCCCCTCCCCATCACTATCCCAGTCTTAATTCTTTCTCCTTAATTCACAAGATACTTCGTTCTTTCTTCCAGCATCCTTAAAACTATCCCTAACTACGTCTATCTTGGTTCAATCTCTTAGTTTTCGGCGGCAAAATAACAGATAGGGAGTTAAATCCTAAACTAGCAAAAAAAAAACAAAACAAGACAAGACTTCTTCTTCTTCTTCTTCTTCTTCTTCTT
>NC_068991.1:1814420-1815514 GCF_001194135.2 Octopus bimaculoides | reverse complement strand
ATTATTATTATTATTATTATTATTATTATTATTATTATTATTATTATTATTATTATTATTGCAGTCGAATAACCGATAAAAGATCAAACCATTGCCTCGCAGCCTTCCTTCTTTTCCTGCATTTTTATCAATGCTGACATCATTACAGATTATCAGCGAGTTTTATCAAGAAAGTCTCTCGCGGACACCCGGAATTAATAGATGCGCAATTTCTCCATTAGTTTTTATACCCGCGTACGTTTTATATATCTTTGACTCACCAATAAGGATGCCATTACTTGGTTGGTCGAAATACTAGAAATAGCAGCCAAATGGTTTTGTATCACTAATAGATAACGATAGGATATCTCCCATTAGAAACCTGCTCAATCCTTGGCCTAAAAAAATCGGCGACAACATACATTTAAGAGAAGCCAATCCTGAAGCCGTTGTACGACCACCTTGCTTGCTAGTAATAGCAGCGATTTCTCCCTCAAATCCCATTCCACTGTAATAAAAGTATTCCATAAAAAAATATCCTAGATATCCAATTTCTTTTGCTTGCTTCAGTCATTAAACTGCGGCCAGACTGGAGCACAACAACGAAGAATCTTTAGTCGACTGAATCAAACCCCAGGGATTTTTTTCTTACTTGTTTCAGTCATTTGACTGCGGCCATGCTGGAGCACCGCCTTTAGTCGAAAAAATCGACTCCAGGACTTATTCTTTGTAAGCCTAGTACTTATTTTATCGGTTGCTTTGCCGAATCACAAAGTTACAGGGACGTCAACATACCACCATCGGTGTCAAGCGATGGTGGAGGAACAAACACAGACACACAAACACATACATACATACATACATATATATATATATATATATATATATATATACACGACGGGCTTCTTTCAGTTTTCATCCACCAAATCCACTCAAAAGGCTTTGGTCGGACCGACGCCATAGTAGGAGACACTTTCCCAAGGTGCAACGCAGTGAGACTGAACCCGGAACCATGTGATTGGTAAGCAAGCTTCTTACCACACGGCCATTCCTGCGCCTTATTTTTTTTTTAAAGCCTGATACCTATTCTATCAGTCTTTTTGGCCGAACCGACA
>NC_068991.1:1811809-1813186 GCF_001194135.2 Octopus bimaculoides | reverse complement strand
ATATATATATATATATTACATACACGCACACACACACACACACACACACACACACACACACACACACATGTATATATACATGTACGTATATGTGTGTGTGATGTGTGTGTGTGTGTGTGTGTGTGTGTGTGTGTGTGTATGTGTGTGTGCATGTGTGTGATATCGATAATTTGTGAATATCTAGATCACACTACTTTGAAAAGAGAAGAAATAAAGCAACTTTCCAAGACAAAATATGGCAATAATTTTCCTGGGAACATAAAACTGAGAAAGGCAGAGCGAAAGGAAATGAAAGAAAATTGAAAAAAAAACCCAAAAAAACAAAACAAAAGTGTTACACTGATCAGGAGTTTCCAATTAAATACCTAATTAAATAGGGGTCTACTGTAACATACTAAGAGGGGCCGAAATAACTCGATAATAGCAAATATCACTACATTAATTTCAGTCGTTTATATTTAGGAGTTCTTTTAACGATGTAATTGCTGCCGACATTATGATGTTTTTTTTCTGTGTTATTGTTATTAAATTCAATTTGATACGACGAGGGAAACCGTAATGATTTTTAAACGTCTCCGATGCAGGCAAGGCTGCAGAGTGGTTAAGATGTTCACTTGCGAACCATGCGGTGTTGAATTCGGTTCCACCGCGCTGCCCCTTGGGTAAGTGCATTCTACTAAAGCCCCCGGCCCGACCAATGTACTGAGAGTGAATTTTCTTGAAAGAAACTGTGTGGAAGCCCACCTTATATTTATAAAATCTCGATACGCTTTGCATTATTTTAGTCTTTGAATAATGTCATCCTGGTGGCTAGGGGAGTAGGTCAACATTCCCCACCCTGGTCCATCACAGTGTGACCTATTTACAGCTGAGTGGACTGGAGTAACGTGAAATGAGGTGTTTTGCTCAAGAACATAACGCGCAGCCGGTCGGAGAATCGAAACCACGATCTCACGATCGTGAGTACTACGCGCTTAACCACTCGACCACGGGCCTATCAACGTGTACATTTCTATCACGCAAGTGGAATTACCGTTCAACTAAAATATAACGCAATCACACGTACTCGTACAAAGAGAAAAACTGAAACTAAAAGATGAGGATAAATGTGTGCACACACACACACACACACACCCACACACATGATGATGCAGATCAAGGGAGAATAACAAGGTCACACACACACACACACGCGCACACACACACACACTCTCCAATTTCTAGGTTAGAGAATGTGTGACACAGAAAATAAGGTGAAAGGTAACCATTTGGAAAATTCCGAATATTTGTGTTTTCTGTTATGAATATTTCAAGTTGTGCTAACGCTACCTTACCGATTCCATTCTGTATGGAATTGTCTCAAAGGACTCCGCGCTC
>NC_068991.1:1810303-1811383 GCF_001194135.2 Octopus bimaculoides | reverse complement strand
CAGCATCATCATAACTATGGCAACCACCAACTCCGTACATCACTATCAACGTCATCACAGACACCAACTTGCCCTCCGTCGGTTACGACGATGAGTGTTCCTGTTGATCAGATCATACGGAACAGCCTGCTCGTGAAATTAACATGCAAGTGGCTGAGAACTCCACAGACACACGTACCCTTAGCATAGTTGTCTGGGAGATTCAGCGTGATACAAAATGTGACAAGACTGACTCTTTGAAATACAGTTACAACTCATATGTCAACTGGAGCAACGTGAAATAAAATGTTTTGCGTCGCCGGGAACCGAACTCACAACCTCCAGATCGTGAGCCGAATACACTAACTTCTAAGCTAATGGTAGAGCACGAGCGCTAATTGATATCATTATTCTTCGTATAATAAAGAATAATTGTCCATAACACTTTTCGGTGACCTTTTCGCGCGACTGTCACGTGAGCTTAATACTTAAACGTTGACCAATCAATTCGCGCGTTAACGGATAGCGTTCTGAACCACATTCCGACTTTAAAAACAAACTGTTTTTATAGCAACAGCCAGAGTAGACATCATTCGCCACACACCTCCACAGACTTTACACTTTAGAAAATCTAATGTGAAGACAGTTAACTGTATTCCTATATTTTAAAATATAATTAAATTCTAATTAATTCTAATTTATTTTCTGTGCAATTTCAACTTCGTTTCTTCTATTCCTCCGCTTGTTTGGATTAATAGCAATTTGTACATACATACATATATACATACATACATACACACATACATACATACATACATACACATACATACATTCATCCATCCATACATACATACATACATACATACATACAAACATCCATCCATCCATCTATCCATACGCTTATATATGTGTGTGTGTGTGTGTTATCGTTCATCTCTAAATCTCGCCAGCGGAGAAGGTTATACCTTACTGAAGTGTTCTAACAAGATCGAAACATGTCTATACTTTTCACCAGGTGCCTTTATACATCGCATCAGCGACAATCTACAACTATTTAAAAAAATTTCTAACAAATGATTACATCGAAGTCATCTCCTCTAC
>NC_068991.1:1806163-1809629 GCF_001194135.2 Octopus bimaculoides | reverse complement strand
TTGTTGTTGTTTTGTAATTTCCAGGAGAAATGAGACACTTTCGACCTCAAACGTAGAATTGCTAAAGAATTTCAAAAATGATCTTCAGTCTACGATTCAAAGACGCCGTTTTGCCAAATTCCTTGTTTTCATATTTTCGCTCTCCCCACCACTTTTTTTTCTCTCTATTTTTGCTATTTTTGGGGGGTGGGGTGGGGGTGGAAGTGGGATTGTACGGTAAGTTGGTTTAATAAATAAATATGTAATATAAATTCATTGAATAAATAGGTTAATACACACAAACACGCACACATTTATACATACATCATAAACACACACACGCACACACATACGAATACACACTTACATGGCGAATTTGCACGTGCGTTCGTACGAGCGTGCGTGTATGCATGTATATACTTATGCTTATATACGCATCTACACACATGCACACTAACATGTATATCTATATGTGCGTATGTATTTATACGCATAAATGCATATAGGCACACATGTACAATCACATGTATATCTATATATGCATGTGTGTATGTGTATTCATGTATACACCACCACCACCACCACCACCATCACCATCATCATCATCATCATCATCATCATCACCACCAGCACCAGCACCAGCACCAACATCATCATCAATAGCAGCAGTAACACAACCGTGGCAACCAAGCAATATTAAGCTCTTTGGCGATCATTTGAACTGCTAGGAATAGCGGCTAAACCTGTCTTTATTTAAATGTCTACTTGTGTAAAAGGGAAGGACACATTGATGTAACGTTGTTATGGAGTAATTGTTGTAAAATAAAACCGGATGATGGTCATTGTTGGAACCCTATGATAGCAAGTCTGCCAGATGAGAAGTGAAATCAGGAACAAGAACCACGACGACGACGACTACCCCCACCCCACTCTCACCCTTACAACAACAACAACAACAACAACAACAACAATAACACCAACGACATTAAGAGTCAACAAGATTGATGACCATTATATCAAAACAAACAAACAAACAAAAAACGCAAAGAATTATTATGGTAATAATTAATAAAAGATAGTCAAACAAAATGGCGGAAATGAATCATAAAAGAAATATGAAAATTTGAAACAAAGGGAAACAACAACAACGACAAAAATAAATTAATAGCAAAAGGCAACAACAAAAACAGTATCAACAACCGGCATTAAACATAAAACTCATAGAGAAAGGGCGAAAAGTGAGAAAGTGTGTGGAATAAATGGAATGGTTGATAGTTAAAATGTCTTAAATAATGAAATGATCTGTCAGAGAAAGTGTTAATGTCGACATTTAATGTGGCCACTGTCGCCGAACTGACTTATTCACAGATACATTAATTCACAACTAAAGTACAAAATTATAAAATAATAAAAAACAAAAAACAACGTGAGAAAAACTGTAACTCGGTTTCGTCACACATTAGAAATGTGTGTGTGTGTGTGTGTGTATGTGTGTGTGTGTGTGTGTGTTGTACTCCCAGGAATTAAGCGGAAGACTTTCATATTTTTTTTCACTTTCGCTTCTATTTTCACATTTCCTCAGTTCATTTAATATTTACTAGTAGTCATGTGATTAACCGCACTATCACACTCACACACACACACACACACAGACACACACACACACACACACTCACTCACATACACAAATGCGTACACACAAAGACACACGTATACACACGTATACACACACATTCACTCACACCTGGTGTTAAACATGAGACCATGGTCAGCACTTACCAAAACCGTCGGTTGCTGATAAGGCTGACCGTCGCGGGAATAACGTCACGTAAGTTGATTGATCTTCAGACCATCGAGAAAATCATAGAATGGTCGCTTGACCTGCTAGAAATAGTAATCAAATCTTCTTCCGTTGGCACCCAGCCGTCTTAAGAAAGGGGTTGATGGTTATATAAGAGTGATCGTTAAGTGCGGTAACGGGTTATGTCGGGTAGGTGACAATGTGGAAGTGGATTGTTGTGGACTTGTATCATTCTCTGGACCAAATTCCAGATGTACAAGACGTAGCTTTAAAGAACAAAACCCATTGTACTCGCAATTCCCTGTGTAATCTACAGCAGCTGCAGATTAATATACACTGAGTGGGGGGGGGGGTCGTATTTTAGCTGGGATAAACAACAAAAAAATGCGCAGAACTGAACGAAAAACGGAACCTAATGGGGAACACTGGGACATTGATTAAGTGGGAATGGCTGTTGCTGGAGAGTCCTTTGGTTGTAAGTCTGCTGCTTCTATCAAAATTGATGAGGAGCTGACACCAATAATTACTACATGAAGGCGGCGAGAGTGGAGGGGAGGGTGGTGTTTTAGAAGTAGATGGAGGGGGTGTTATAAACCACAAAGAACTTCACAGTATTTTTATTGCCAATATAGAGACCGGGTTCAAATCCCAACGGGACGTAGTGTGAGCGTTTTATCTTTACAAAATCGATGAAATAAATATGAGAGATATACGATAACCTATATTCTCTGCTACATCATCGATGCGACAAAACCAGACCTGGCTTTATCTCCCCCCCCCCAGTTCCTTCAGTGTTCAATAATTTTAGTTCGAACTAACAAGTAGCCTCTACTTGGCCACACGATTTGCTCGTGACTGTAGCTAATTACATCCAACTGTTATTGCTAATATAACAAAGACATATTGGATAAGATGATCTCGGTTAAATGAGTGATTATAAGACGGGCATCAACATGGCTGCTGTGGTTCCCATCCAGAACACATATGGAGCTAAATACGAACGACAGCACTAGCATGACAATACCAGTTATGTAATCGGCAACATCGAATGTACCTTTATATTCCAACAGTTGTAAATTCGTGCTTCTAATACAGAATGAGTTCATCAGCTGTCAACATGAGCAAGTCAACCGGGCTATTGAGAGCTGGCAGACGACATTAGTTAGGGTAACTAGATGTAAGGAGCGCTTTGATTGGTTCTACTTGGCAATTTCCTTTTAAAGGCATTACTATATTTGGTATGCTGTGCTGTCTGTCGTCAAATGATATCACATTTCATTCGATTTCAGTATAAACCACCACCGTTTCGTAACGTGTTTCTAATTCTTTGCCCTTATTATTTGGAGTATTTCACAACTCAGGGTGTAGTGGAGGTGCCACAACGCCGTGGTTTATGGATGGCTCTTGTGGTAGTATAATCAATGGCGTACCGGAGAAAATAGAATGAGGTATAAATTATGTCTCTTGCGTAGTGAGTGCGAATCCGGTTCCAGTCACCTTTGCCGTTCACCATTCCAGGCTTTAGAATCCTAAGTTCTTGTGATCCAGGGGAACTGGATGGGGTGTGGGGTGTGGGGGCAACTATAGTTTTCTCTTCGAAGTATCTGGCATTGTGAAGCCAATGATTTACTGGTGCTATCAGAAAATCACACAGCCGCACCCTCCCCCCTCCTCCTCCCCCCTCCT
>NC_068991.1:1803760-1805273 GCF_001194135.2 Octopus bimaculoides | reverse complement strand
CAAACAGAAAGATATTAAAAATAATATTAATAATATAAAAGAGCGTTCAGTGAATTAATCGGCTTAAATGAGGAGAAAGATGGTAAGACAAGCAGAGTTGGCATATCACTGGCATATCTCTACATATTGATTGGATACTGTGGAGCAGAGCTAGTGTTGATGGACAGCAGTTTACACACACACACACACGCACACACACACACACACACACACACACACACACACAACCGTTTATATATATATATATATATATATATATTTATGTGTAAGTATTTCTTTCTGCTTCATTATATGTATGTATGTATGTATGTATGTATGTGTAAATATGCTTAGAAGGTAGAATGTCTTGAATCATAATTTAGACTTTCACGGTTCCGCTTGTTCAAACGATCTTTTTGCAAGAATCATTTCAACTATCAGAAACGTAACGCACACAATTAGAGTTCAGCTTTCAGGATTAAAAAGATATTTGCACGCATTTATGTATGTATGTATGCATGCATGTATGTATGAGCGTATGTATGTATGTATGTATGTATGTATGTGCATGTATGTATATATGTATGTGTGTGTATGTAAGTGTGTATCTATGTATATACGTTTGTGCGTGCGTGTGTGTGTGTACGTATGTATATATGTATGTGTGTGTATGTATGTATGCATGTATGCATTTATGTGTTCATAAAATCAGTCATTCACCAGTGTGTGTGTGTATATATATATATATACACGGGTGCTGATGACATATATATATGTGTATATATATTATATTTATAAATGTGTGTATGTATGTAAATGAGCATGTATGTAAGAATGCATATATGTATATAAACATGTATATATATATATATGTATATACATATAAATACACATGCATATTCTTAGATTGTTTGATATGTACATAGAGAGAGATTGACAGATAGCCATGTTTATATTTGTGAAAGACATTAAATTTAAAGAAACGTAGTAAAATGCAGAGAGGGAGGGAGAGAGAACGAGAGACAGAAAGAGAGAGTGCGGGAGAGAGGGTGAGAGGGAGAGAGAGAATTCAAAGGAGAAAAGGAAAGAAAGCAATAAAAGAAAAATTTCATTTATGTCGTTACTCTTAGGTTCACCAACTTGATTATATAAATATATTCCTAAACACGTACAGGAGTGGCTGTGTGGTAAGTAGCTTGCTTGCCAACCACATGGTTCCGGGTTCAGTCCCACTGCGTGGCACCTTAGGCAAGTGTCTTCTACTATAGCCTCGGGCCGACCAAAGCCTTGTGAGTGGATTTCGTAGACGGAAACTGAAAGAAGCCCGTCGTATATATGTATATATGTTTGTGCGTGTATTTGTCCCCCCACCATCGCTTTGACAACTGATGTTGGTGTGTTTACGTCCTCGTAACTTAGCAGTTCGGCAAAACAGACCGATAGAATAAGGACTAGGCTTACTAAGAATACGTCCTGGGGTCGATTTGTTCGACTAAAGGCGGTGCTCCAGCATGGCCGCAGTCAAATCACTGAA
>NC_068991.1:1799324-1802894 GCF_001194135.2 Octopus bimaculoides | reverse complement strand
ATATATATATATATATATATATATATATAGACAGATAGATAGATAGTTAGCTGTAGATATTGTATCATTCCCTGTATGATACCAACAAACAGACCTGCACACCCCCGTCGTACTGATATAAACAGTTGAATGCAGAAGCCTTGGCTAAAAATTGGTACAACTACAGCAAATCAAAGCTCTGCTGTTTTAACGAGAACTCCATAGAAAACTTGATCTACAACCCCAAAACGAAAGCAAAAACAATGAATAATACACACACACACACACATATATTTATATATATATATATATTTTATCGTTTATCTTTTACATGTTTCAGTCATTAAACTGCGGCCATGCAGTGGCACCGCCTTGACTGTTAAGTCGAATGATTCGACCCCATGACTTATTTTAAGCCTGATATTTATTACCTTGGTCACATTAGACGAACCGCTAACTTACGAGAAGGCAAACACAACAACACCGGTTGTGAAGCCTGGTTGTGAAGTTTTGGTTGGTCTGAGGCTATCGCAGTAGACACTTACCTAGTGTGTCACACAATGGGACTGAACTCGGAAGCATGTGGTTGGGAAGCTTCTTACCCCATACCTACGTCTGCGCCTAATTATCTATCTATCTATCTATCTGTCTGTCTGTCTTTTTGTCTGTCAGTTTCTCTCTCTCTCTCTCTCTGTGTTTCTTTCGAAACACATGTGGTTAGGGTCGAAACTCTAAATACTTGCTGACAGAGGACGAAATTTTGGTGTCGTCTCTACACTAATAGAAAAACAATTGATGTCCACGTGATGAGAAAAAGAAAGCAGTCAGCAATGATTCAACCAATGAAAATAATGTAGGAAGAAACGTAGGAAGATGACATTCAGGACGGCAGACAGATGGAGATTATAGGTCGAAACATTAAAAACTCTCTCTTTTCACCGAGCGTCAAACTAATATAATTTTTGTGTGCGTCCTCACATTCATATTTTTCCCTCTTCGTTTTTTACTCGCTTTTTGAATTGTTTGTTCATTGAATTGACTATATATATATATATATATATATATATATATATATATATATATATATAAATATATATATATATATATATATACATATATTTATATATATTTACTTGTAATGGAGATTAGTAGTCCTGTACCATAGGTTTCGTGTGAATGTATTAGCAGTTATACAATTAGAATATATATTGACACGAAACCCATGGTATGAGAATAGTAATTTCTAATAAAAGAATATTTATCCACCCATATGGCGTCAGGCGTTACTCATTTCCCCCATAAATTATACATACATGTATATACATATGCCAGTATACCTATATATGTGTGTATATGTTTTGTGTGCGTGTATGTATAAAACGGTGTATGTTTATAAACATCTATGCATGCATGTATGCGGTGCATACATCTGCATGTACTAATGTAAGGATAAGATTATTTAACATACGGATATGGTTAGCCACGAATGTAAAACAAAGTATATATTTGAATGTCTATTCTTTTGTCTATGTATAAAGTTGTTGGGACAGATGTGTGTGTGTGTGTGTGTGTATCTATCTATGTATTCATATTTTACAGTTGTATGTTTGGATACGTGTATGCTTATACATACTTTATATCGATGCATGTAATTGTATATGCATGAGAATGTGATTAAAACATATATTCATCTTCCACCTCTCTCTCTCTTTGTCTCTCTCTGTCTCTGTCTCTCTCTGTCTGTCTCTCTCTCTCTCTGTGACCACGAATCGACCCAAGTAGTTATTATTATTATTATTGTTGTCTAGCCTAGTACTTTTTCTATCATTCCCTTTTGCCGAACAGGAAAACACATCAACACCGGTTGTCAAACACACGCGCGCGCGCGCGCGCACACACACTCAGCTTGCTCACAGTCAGACGACTGAAACAAATAAAAGAGCAAATGTAACGGTCTTTTTTTCACATTTCGACGGCCCTGGGGCCATAGTAGAAGACACTTGCCCCAAATGCCACACAGTGAGGCTGAACTCGGAACCATGTGGTTGGGAAGCAAGCTACTTACCATACAGCCACTCCTGCGCCTAAATATACATTTATATTTATATTTGAGCATGTCTATATGCGCGAGTGCGAAAGCACGCACACGCAAACACCTGCATACACATGCACACACATACACGCACACACACACATATATAATTGATTGGCTGTGTATGCTTATGTTTAAATACGCAAATATGTAAAGTTATAATTATATTTATGTACACACACACATATATATGTATATATATATGTGCGTGTGTGTCTGTGTGTGTCTATACGTGTGTGCGTGCGTAGGGTATACTAATTATGAATGAATTCAAAATATTTGAAGAGAATTTTTTTCAAAATCTTTCTCATTAACACACTTTTTCTTTTCTTTTCTGACTATCTCTTCTTTAAACTATCTTTTCACTGAAGCTCACAGAATCTAGCAACCCGGATGGACTTCGTAGACAACAAACATTAGATATTATACAACAAAGGCCAACTATACTCTTTTTCAGAGTATTCGCTGTAAACGAAAGATAAAGAGTGTTTCTGTTTACATTGCGGCCCGGCAGCCGACATGATAGTTTGTCTAACTTCATTGAAAGAAGAGCGACATTTCTCTGCCTTCGACTTATTTCACTAACGATGTCAGGAGATAGGTCATTGATAATATATGACTGAGTATTAACGTTAGGTTGCTGTTGCTGTTGTTGGTGGTGTTGTTGTTGCTGCGCTTGTTTAGGTTATCTTCTTCATTCAGTGAAAGATGGCCGATGTTTCTGTTTATGAAAGAAGAAAACTCATGCACTACTAACAGGGAGGTATGTTGCCAGTGAGGGGCTGAGATATACGTAACCCACCACCTCTTGGGTGGAGGAGGCCAGATATCTTACTCTAATCTATCAATCTGTCAACAACGCAGCTAAATAGATCGATTAAAAGGGAAAGAGATGACAGTACTTTTGTTACAGTAAATAGATGACAGCACTATTTATATTGAATATAGATGTATAGGTGTGTAGATGTGTGTATATATATATATATATATGTGCGTGCGTGTGTGTGTGTGTGTCTAAACACACACACATACATAGACGCATACACACACAAACACACATATATATACACACATATCCATATACACACATATCCATATACACACAGACAGACACACATATATATATATTTCTATATATATATGAGCTGATACTCCATCGGTTACGACGATGAGAGTTCCCGTTGATCCGATCAACGGAACAGCCTACTCGGGAAATTAATGTGGAAATGGCTGAGCATCCCACTGATATGCGTACCCTTAACATAATTCTCAGGGAGAGTCAACGTGACACAAATTGGGACAATGCTGGCCCTTTGAAATACAGGTAATACTCATTTTTACCAGCTGAGTGGAATAACGTGAAATAAAGTGTCCTGCTCAAAGAATCGGACTCACCGCCTTACGATCCTGACCCGAATACTCTAACCGCCTTCACACACACACACAGCCACACACACACAGCCACACACACACAGCCACACACACACAGCCACACACAC
>NC_068991.1:1796163-1798982 GCF_001194135.2 Octopus bimaculoides | reverse complement strand
TATATATATATATATATATATATATGCGTGCATGTATCCGTGTTTGTATGTGTGTATGCATGTGTATGTATGTACCTACGTTTATATCTGTTTCCGTGTATATATATGCGCGGGTGCGCGTGTGCGCCTGTTCGTATTTCGAGTGCGTGTGTGTGTGTACGTGTGTATACAAAAACACATACTGAAAGTGAAGATGTATCTGATATGGCCGATGGATGTTTCGCGCTTTTTACTCCTAGTTCCCTATTACTACATCCGGTTACTCGCACGCTCCATTAAAGGTGTCTCACCCATCTGGATCTCAAGCTGAGAAATACTGGGCCTTCAGAAACTGTATTAGTGATAATATTTATTCCTTTTCTCTTTATTAAAGGGAAAACGAAGTAGAGTTCGCTTCCTTCGTCGCCGTAATGGAAATTTTAAAACTATCGAAATGTTTAAATTTAAAACATCGCAATTTGGTCGCCTTTTTTTTCTTTCTTTGCGGTTCCGATTTATGTTATGTACTGCTTCCCTTATTCATTCATTCTCGTGCTTGAGCCATTGTTGCGGAGATTAGCTATACTGTGGAGCCGATCGCTCGAACACAGGAGTTCTGTATCTGAATGCGAATACAACTTTACTAATCTAAACATCTTAACAAACGTACAAACATTTCTTGCATTGGCATCAGTCATTGATTAGTTGTGTAAGAAAGTGGGTTACATTCGAATAAGACGGTTTTAGTGCATGATTGATTTTTAAATTATTGATCACGGAGAAGATTAATGACAGAGGCGATTGGCCTTACCGAAATTTGCACTCAGGCAATAAAGAATCGTAAATAACTTATGGTTTTTAACTCAGGCACAAGACCACAATTGAGTACTATAATCTACCCCAGTGCCTGAGTTGTACATTATTCTAGCGACATTGGAGCAATAAAAATCAAAATCCACCCTAACGGGATTTGAACTCAGAACGTAAAGAGAAGGCAAAGCATTTAATCCGATCGTCTACTACTTTTGCCTCTCCACTGGTCTCACTTCACTCAGGATGTAAGGGGCCGGAAGAAATGCTGCGAAGCATTTTTACTGATTCATTAATGATTCTGCCAGCTCACCAAAGATAGTAATAATGCATTTTCTTGGCCACAGAGTCCTAAGGCGCTGAGGACATTACAGGAACGAAACACAAACAAACGGGGGTGGTACTGTTTAAAATAAGTTGGCAAAGTCCGATCTTGGACTCCCTGAAGAAATGAAGGGTCATTGGTGCTGCTTTTCCCGTCCTGACTATGCAAGGAAATGTATTGAATTTTCTAGGACAGGCACGAGCCCATAGATTTAGGGACAGGCAGGAGTATAGTAACGATTCCAGTATTTGATTGGTACTTTCTTATTTTATAGAACTCTCGAAGAATGAAAGGCAAATTCGATCTCAGAAGCCTTTGAACTAAGAACGAAAAGGAATAATAACAAAGTGGTGCAAGGCGTTTTGTGTGATATTCTGCAGATTCTGTCAAAATTGAGAACCATAGGAACTGTAAAGAACGGTGGAGTAATAGCAACTACAACATCAACGTTGTTATCGACAACATCGAATAAAATCTCTTGTAACCATAATGGAAAAAAAAAGGGACAGCAACAAGAAGAATACCAATGAGCAACTAATCAACAACATCAGCAGCACCAACAACTCTAATCACAATGGAACAGATCAAATATTATTTATTGGCGCCATAAAAGAAAGAAAGGGAAAAACAACAAAAATGGTGGTAATAATAAGACACAACTATAACAGCGTTTCTATCAACAAAACAACATAACCACCACTACCAATAAGAACAACATCAACAACAACAAGACTGGACTGCTTGATATCTCTGTATGACTTAATATTCGACAAGAAGTCAAATGCAGCCCTCCGTTGCGATATCACAGCAAATGTATGGCTTTGCATAGAGACAACGTTGCAAATAAGACATTTTATCAAAAATACCAAAGCATATTTCAACACAATATGGTTGACGAAAAAAAAAAGTAGATATATTCAGATATTCAGTTTCCTATTAATTATCTCACCCTGGTAGTGCAGTCTCTCCGACTGGGGATGTAGATATTGCACACGCCATATTGTCAAAGGAGTTGTTTAATCTACACATAAGCTGAAATTTAATTATTTGTGAGTGAACGGAGGACAGACAGGAGGCATGTTGTGTATGCACACAACTTATAAAAATCAGATAAAGCTACTTGATTTATATATTTATGTTTTCACTTATTAATCTATTTATTTATTAGAATCCGTCCGAGAAGAAAAGAAGCGTTTTCTAACAAAGAAACAAAAGCTGGAATCTGGATAACGACAACAATAATTGTTACAGATTGACATTAGAAAAATCTTGCATATTTTTACTGTTCCACTTACAAAGGGAGTCTCACTGTGTATTAGTCGATCCCTTTCTTAGCTTGAAAATCCTAGCTTTACAGATTGTCTAGCATTACCAACTGCTCCAAAGATTATTGGTAAAAATATCAATTTAAAGAAGAGTAGAAGAGCCGTGGGTTTCGAAGCAGTTTCCTATAAATATTCTCCTTCTCGCTGAATTTCGAGGAGTTATTCAAAACTGAAAACCCGTTAGTAATATCCACATTATTTAGATTGACTCTCGTTAGTGAAATCAGGTCAAATGGTCACAATATTTGTTGCTTCGAAATTGAATTACTAAGATATGAGAGAGACGTGTACAAGAAAAAATATACAATGCATGGGTGAAGCAGACGAATGGCAGTCTTCTTAATTGTTCAACATACACACATAATACTGACAGAGAGAGA
>NC_068991.1:1792652-1796153 GCF_001194135.2 Octopus bimaculoides | reverse complement strand
AGAGAGAGAGAGAGAGAGAGAGAGAGAGAGAGAGAGAGAGAGGAGAAACAATGGGTATGACTGAGTGCCTGCATACATGAATATATATATATACAATCTGTGGTATTGAGCAAAAATATTTGCTGCAGCCCATCTCCAATACTAAGACAAAACAAGGTACATGATAACACTTGCGATCAATTAAGATCAGAAGCTACGAGAGCCATTGTCGGGAGCTGCGTCAGGGCAACATATATGTACCTACGTACGTATGCATGTATGCATGTATATATGTATGTATGTCTGTATGTATATGTATGTGTGCATGTATGTATGTGTGCATGTATGCATGTACAGTTGAAACGTAGTTAATCCGGTGAGGATGTACTTAATTTCCATTAAACATGTCACTACCGGAATGTTAGAGTGTAATAACCTGCTAAACAATTAAAACCGATGCTCAATTATTGGCCACTGGCCACCCAGGGTGGATATACACGGTTATAATTATTGCCGATCCAACATTATCGACCCGTGGCCACCCAGGGTGGATAGACACTGTTGTTTTCTCTCTAATCCCTCAGCTTTAAGAAAAATATACTTTTTTTCTTTCTATAAATGTTTTGTTTCTTTTGAATTTTAATCTTCGTTTGCTCTCTCTCTCTCATCTTCTTCACCTTCTCTTTCTCCATTTTTATTTTCTCTGTCTGTTTCTCTCTCCCCCTCTCTTTTTCTCATTGTTGTCTGTACATCGTGGTATTTCTCTTTCTCAATCTTTCTCTTTGCCTGCTTTCTCTCCCCCCCCTCTCTCTCTCTCTCTCTCTCTCCCTCTCCCTCCCCTCTCTCTTTCTAATTTTCTATGGTTTCCTCTACTCCTTCCTTCTTATCTTTGTTAGCCTTTATCTATTTCTTACTCTGCATTACTCACGTCTGCCTTCCCACTCTCTCTCCTACCCTCTATCTCTTTGTTATCTTGTCTCAACATCTCTCTCCTTCTCTCTCTCTCTCTCTCTCTCTCTCTCTCTCTCTCTCTCTCTCTCTCTCTCTCTCTCTCTCTCTCCCCTCTCTCCGTCTTTATTTATCTCTCAACCTACTTTTGTCTGCACCTCTCTCTTCATTCCGTCTTTACAGCTTGCTATCTTTCTTTGCCTCTCTTTATGTTTTTGCTCTCTCTCTGTCTCTCTCTCTTTCACTCACTGCTTCTTTCCTAGCTTTATATCTCTTCTATTTCTATTGCTTCTCTCTGTCTCTGTCTCCCCCCCCCCTGCCATCAGCATGTCATTTAAACAATCATCTCTGCTCGACTTAGTTTACATTATGCAACTGCAACAGCTTAATAAATAATTAAGAAATCAAGGTGTTGTTGTCATTTAGGATTGAACTTTCAGCTTCTTTTTCGATTGTATCTTTCAGGTCAACCTTTCAATGTCAAGTCAAAGTATGGCAGTTAAAATAAACGTAGTTAAATATAATTAAGTTACGACGTTTCGGTTTCTAGCTCTTTATCAAGAAATAGAAGACAGAGTTTCGTATACGAGAGAAAAAAAACCTATCTAGAAGGATTCCATTTTCAACAAACGGGTCTCTGTTTTCTTTATTAGCAAATGTTTTTCTGATACATTCATTTTGGCCCCCACGCTTTATCCTAGATTATTTGTTGTCGAGAGAAGCCTTTACAGCAGAAATCCTCAAATTCTGGATATTTCGCTTCATTATTAATATCGGTTGTTTTATGCAGAGGAAAAGTAAAGTAATGAAACACTTCAAAGGCATTCCAGCCACCATCAACCCGTCCTTCTTTTTAAAGATGATTGGGTATATTAGAGGAAAATTTCGCTGCTATTTCTATGATTATGGTTACATAAGATCCTCATTCCTGGCTCGTACTGCATTCATTTGTAATACTTGTTGTTGTTATTGTTGCAATCGAACGACCTTCTAGCCATGGCTGTCCCATCTGCTTGTTTATAACTGCACCGTCGAACCGTCCTTCTTTTGAGTTGGACGGCTGTGAATAGAAAGAGATTTTGCTGCTAGTTCTTACTATTCGATCGACCATGATGCTGCTGCTTTGACCAAGCTTTCATGTCAAAGACTTATAGATATCCAAACTGACGAAAGCTATTTTGATCTGTTCAACGACTTAAACAATACATATGTCCTTCCTGTAATTCTCCAATTAATTCTTAAAACAATAAAAATAGCCATATGTTATTTATATAATTATTTGTCAAGCAGCCAACTCTTGTTCCTAATGTTTTTAGTATAAACACGCAGAAAGGCGGCGGGGAGCTGGCAGAGTGGTTAGCACGCCGGGCGAAATGCTTGGCGGTATTTCGTCTGTCGTTACGTTCTGAGTTCAAATTCCGCCGTGATCGACTTTGCCTTTCATCCTTTCGGGGTCGATAAATTAAGTACCAGTTACGCACTGGGGTCGATGTAATCGACTAGTCCCTTCCCGCCAAAAAATTTCAAGCTTTTTGCCATTAGAAGAAAATATTATTATTACTATTATTATTATTATTATTATTATTATTGTTATTATTATTATTATTATTATTATTATTATTATTATTATTATTAACGTCCAGAGATTGAAACCTTTCGAGGGCGATTTGCAATTATGTTACAACACTGGTGGGACTGTGTGGTAAGAAGTTTGTTTCCCAACCACACAATTCCGGTGCCTTAGGCAAATGTTTTCAACTATAGCCTCGGGCCGACCAAGACCTTGTGAGTGGATTTAGTAGACGGAAACTGAAAGAAGCCGCCCATCGTATATGTATATATCTATATGTGTGTGTATTGTGCCCCAACATCGCTTGACAACCGGTGTTGGTTTGTTTGCGTCCCTGTAATTTAGCGGTTTCGCAAAAACAGACCGATAGGATAAGTATCAGGCTTTAAAAAAATCCCCGGGTTCGTCTCGTTCGACAAAACTCTTCATGGCAGTGCTACAGCATGACCGCAGTCCAATGATTGAGACAAGCAAAAGAGATGAAAAAAAAAGGCAAAGGAAAAAAATATTGGAAACAAAAGAACAGACAAACACACAAGCGTTTGAGAAGTTGTGACGAACAATCCAATCGATTGTTTAAATGTTCTGAAAGCAAAACATAGACACAATAATAACACATGTAACAGATTAGAGAAATGCGTGACAGCCAATTAAAAATATTAAGGAGAACAATCTTCCTTCATTGATATCCCAGCAATCAATACGAATTGATGGCTTAGAATAATTACCTAAAGAATCGGAAAAAAAAGTTGGTGCTAATGGGAGTAATATGTTACAAAAGTACAATAATTCGCCTACTATATAAATATACCTTTGTATTATAATATATAATAAACTTATACACACAGACACACTCACTCGCACATACACACATACATACACACATACATACACACACACAGCACACACTCACACAGACAGACACACACATATTCATATAGGTAAGCATACCAGCATCTATTTAATTATGTATACATACATACATATATATATATATATATATA
>NC_068991.1:1791699-1792242 GCF_001194135.2 Octopus bimaculoides | reverse complement strand
GTATATATGTATATATATATATGTATGTGTGTGTGTATGTTTGTATGTGTGTGTTTGTCCCCCCAACATCGCTTGACAACCGATGCTGGTGTGTTTATGTCCCCGTAACTTAGCGGTTCGGCAAAAGAGATCGATAGAATAAGTACTAGGCTTCTAAAGAATAAGTCCTTGGGGCGATTTGCTCGACTAAAAGGCGGTGCTCCAGCATGGCCACAGTCAAAAGACTGAAACAAGTAAAAGAGTATATAAATATATGTGTGTGTGTGCGTATACACCCGCACACGCACACGCACACGCACACGCACACAAGAAACTTAAATATTTATATATCGGAATCTACCGTATTTTACATTTATATTATCACATCTATTTTGCATATTAGATTGCAGTACATCATATGTATATAATACATCTGTATGTCTGTATAAACATTCATGTATATATATATACATAAATACACACACATATGTATATATGTGTGTGTGTATGTGTGTGTGTGTGTGTGTGTGTGTGTGTGTGTGCATCTATACATACATAAGCGTA
>NC_068991.1:1785211-1791665 GCF_001194135.2 Octopus bimaculoides | reverse complement strand
GCACACACACACACACACACACACATGTGTTATCTAATAAACAACGTACATCATCTGCTGGAAAATAATCATACCGGAAATTAAACCTGTCACTTATTCAGGTGCCTTTTAAGTTCAGAAGCTAGTGACTGTGATGGTGGCGATGATGATGATGATGTTGGTGGTGATAATGATGATGGTGTTGTTGTTGTTGTTGTTGTTGGCGGTGGTGGCATTGGTGGTGGTGGTGTTATGGTTTTAGTGCTGATGAACGTAGCAGTTTGATTAAAATACCTTATTTAAATGAAACCGGAGGAAATTCAGCGTTAATTATGTATATAAGAGTGTTTGCGAGAGTTCATTTGTGTGTGTGTGTGTGTGTGTGTGTGTGTGTGTGTGTGTGTGTGCGTGTGTGTTGTACAAATTCGCTCTTAGCTTAGATTTTAGGGCCGACCAATTTCGAATAGTCTCAAGTATAACAGGCCGAAACTGTAATGATAATTGGAGACTTGACTGATGAATAGAAGGCCACGAGTGATCAGTCCTTGTTTTTTTCCTGTCCGTCTTTGTCTCGTCTATCTATCAGTATGTTTTTATTGTCGTCCGTTACGTTCTTATTCTATTTTGGGGATTTATATATATGTATGCATATGTTTATATATGTGTGTATATATTTACACACACACACACACACACACACACACACACACACACACACACACACACACACACACACACACACTCACACACACTCACACACACACACACACACGGATGTACATTTACACATAAAGGTGTGTGTGTATGTGAAGGCGCGTGGCCTAGTGGTTAGGGTGTTGCACACACGATCGTGTGATCGTGGTCTCGATTCCCAGTCTGGCTGTTTGTTGTGCTCTTGAGCAGAAGACTGTGTGTTTACGTCCCTGTAACGCAGCAGTTCGACAAAAGGAACTGATAGAATAAGTACCGATTTATTCGACTATAACTTCTTCAAGACACTGCCCCAGCATGGCCGCAGTCTAATGACTGAAAGAAAGGAGATATGAAATATAAAGGAGAAAAACGCATGCATGCATGTGTGTGTGAGTGTCTTTATATGTGTGTGTGTGTGTGTGTGTGTCTACGCGCGCGCGTGTAGACTATTCCGCCATTTTGTCATTGCATCCCTTACAAACCTGTCGCTCACAAAGGAAATGTGTGAGAACACGAAATGAAAAGTATTAACCGTTAACCAATAAATAAGATGCCAATAAACTAGAGTGCGGGGTTCAATCCTCCTCCACCCCCACCTTCACATCTCTTCGATCATTATTGTTATTATTGTTGTTGTGGTTGTCCTACTTTGCCTCCGTTGCCATAGTTTCCATTTCATATATTTCTTTATATTTATGGAGTTCGCGCAGCGGCGGTAACTTGATATATTAAAGGATATGTGGTTATACCTTTTTAAGCTTATAGAGTTATGGGGGTATTATTGATTTTCTAGCAATGGCACCGTGCCATAAATCTGTAGTAATTCTAAGTGTAATATGTGATGAAAGAAAAAATTAATAACGCCTCCGAGAAGCTTTTGAGAACTCACTGCTTAGCTCCGGTTTCACGGTGAGAAGCGGATGGGGGAGGAAACTCCCCCGCCATCAAGTCTTTTCCCCATTTATTAGGTCGATGGTTTATTGAAAATATTTTCCCCTCATGAACCTGGTGATAAATGTTTTCATCACCATCACAGCCTCAGGGGTTTCAAAATCTATTGTTCTGACCGAGAATTTCTTTGTCTGTGACGCAGCACAAATCCTGGTCAATCATATTTGACACAGCGAGTTCTTCTTGACTGCAACATTAACCGAGGGACATACGTCTCTATAACCATTGGTTTCAAATTGTGGCATAAAGCCAGCACTTTTCGGAGGATGGGAAAAGCCAATTACATCGACCCCAGTGTTTAACTGGTACTTATTTTATCGACTCTGAAAGGGATGAAAAGTAAATTCGACTTCAGCGGAATTTGAATTTAAAATGCAAAGGCGGACGAAATGCGGTTAAACATTTTGTCGGGTGTTTTAACAGCACTGCCAGCTCGTCACCTTATCGACTCTATGAATATTATTTTCTAATCTAGGCACAAGGCCCGAAATTGTGGGGGAGGAGGCCAATTGATTAGATCGACTCCAGTCCGCAACTGATACTTGATTCATCGACCCCGAAAGGATGTACATTACCTCACTCTCACTATTGACATTACCTGTACAGGTGCAATGCTGTACCATGCGTCAGAGGTCAAAGGGAGAATATTAGGCTCGGCTGACTTTGATGGCCTTTTCCAACGGACTGTCTCATGTATAGAACAATGGCATTGATAACAAGAATTTTCCTTCTCTTTCGTAGGGGCTACTGGCTCGGCAGCACCTACGATGGCCCGTGATGACCACTGCTCAGGTCACAAGAAGGAACCATCCACACAATATGTATTATAATCTCCGTTAATAGGCGTAAAATGAAGCAGACATCTTTCATGATAAGAGTTAAACCAAATTACATAAGCCATAGCCATATGGTGTAAGAATATTTTGAGAGAAATAGGGAGAGAGGGGGGCAGATAGAGGGAAAGAGAGGTATGCATGCTCTTGTATAGATGCAAATGGATCGTGTGTGAGTGAAACCCACCCCTTTATGTACCAAAGTAAAAGTACATTGAAGATATCACGTTTTATTTGAAAGAAGACATCATAGTGTTAACGAGTGGCAGTTTGCTCTCCGTTTTGTTAAATATCAAGAGTAACTTATAATACAAAATTGATCTGAATTTGGCGAGAAGATTTATTTTAGACCAGTAAATGCTGAGAGGCATGCGTAAAGTGAAGTGAAGATGTCCGAGCAGATACAATTAGAAGCTAGCAACAAAGTTTATCGCAGAAGAGAACACATTACTGCATGTCGACTTGGGAGAAAAGTAGCCATTTCTAAAATGGCGGAAAAGAAACGTTTTTGCTGTTTAAATGTTAAACACACATACACACACACACATGTGCATAGACACGCGCGTACACACACATACACATACAGTCAGACACACACATACACATACAGTCAGACACACACACACACACATGTACACACTGACACAAAAAACACACACATATACATGTGCACAGGCACGCTCATGCACACACACATACAGACACACATTCACACATGTTTCACACAGACACACACACATACATGTTCACAGACACGCACACACACACATACACATACAGATACACACACACACATGCACACACAAAGCCACACACGTGTACGCACGCACGCACATACACGGTGCTACAGTGGAAACTGCTTAATACACTCAAAGATAATATAATCAACTGGTTATTGTTATAGACATACACACATATAATATATATCTATATATATATATACTACTAAAATAATGCTAAGGGGAAAGTTATTAATTTTTTTTATTTGTTGAGGGTTTATCTAATTTAAAATAATTCGAGTAACAAACAAAGATTATGTGAAAACAATTGAATGTAGATACTGTTAAATATTGATAGTTATTTATTAGAAAAAAAAATGAGAATAATTTGTCATAAGAATATTATGGAAACATAAAACGCTGATAATTTACCAAAAAAAAAATTGGGTAGTCTAATAAGAACTAATCGATATCGATTAGATTCTAAACCTATCAAAAATAAAATCATTCTGTGAAATATAATCATTGAATGGAGGGGGGATATTAGGAGGAATTAATCGATAACCTATTAAATTTTAATCCTCCATTATCTTAATTTCATTTGTCGGTTATTAAAAGGACAAGGAAATTAAGATTTCATTGGTCACGTGGTTACGTGCGAGGCATGTTCTTTTAAATTATATTTTATTCCAAACAGGGTAAATGGATACCTTTGTGTTGTTAAGACTATTCAGGTGTAAAGGTCATGCACCTATATATTGTATGAAAAGGGATTTGTGAAATCGCGGGGGTGGTTACCGCAGTCAACACTCATTCAAATACTGGGAGGGGACAATGTTTCAGTAGGAGAAAATGTTCCACACAAACTGAGAATCCAGGAAATTTTTATCAATCGCGAAGTATAATGTAAAAAGTATAAGGTATGAAAGTATTGGTTTTACATTTATTTTTAGGTTACGACCGTTTCGACAGCAGATGGCGGAAAAGTTGTAGACATGGATATAACAATGATTATGTAATTACATGAGACACACTTATCATCTGAATGGACAAATCAATACAATAAGTGATTTATCTGACATGTCTACTGTTGAAATGGTCGTAAGTTGAAAGTCGTCGTGGCACTCCATCGGTTACGACGACGAGGGTTCCAGTTGATCCGATCAACGGAACAACCTGCTCGTGAAATTAACGTGCAAGCGGCTGAGCACTCCACAGACATGTGTACCCTTAACGTAGTTCTCGGAAAGATTCAGCGTGACACAGACTGTAACAAGGCTGACCTTTTGAAATAGAGGTACAACAGAAACAGGAAGAATATATACGCACATATACATTGACCTTAACTTTACCTTCGTCCGTCCCGTTTCATCTATTCCACCTCTGTTCATTTCCCCATGTCATAGAACTTCTCCCTTTATAGCTACGCTACGGGAAACTAAACACACCAACACCGGTTTCCAAATGGTGGCGGGGGACAAACGCAGACACAAACACACATACGACGGGCTTCTTTCAGTTTCCATCTACCAAATCTGCTCAAGAGGCCTTGGTCGAACCGAGGCTATAATAGAAGACGCTAGCCCAAAGTGCCATGCTGTGGGACTGAAACCGGATCCATGTGGTTAAGAAGCTTGCTTCTCAACCACACAGCCACACCTGATCTTATTAGTGTTGTTGTTGTTAGAGTTGTCGCTTTGTTGTTGCAGTTGTTGTTAACGTTGTTGGCTTTGTTAGTCTGGATGTTGTAGTTGTTGTTACTGTTATTCTATTTATTGTTGTTGTCGTTGCTGTTTCTGTTGTTCTTTTGTTGTTGTTCTGGTTGTTATTGTTCGTGACGGTAATGTTGTTGTTGTTGTTGTTATTTTCATTGTCGTTATTGATGTTGTTGTTGTTGTTGTTGTTGTCACTCTTGTTACCTCGTCATTCTTTCTATTGTTGATTTGATGTTGTTCCTCTGTTTATTATTTTGTTGCTTTATTCTATTTTATTATTTTTTTTTTTATCTTCATAGTTCCTCCTACCTCTCGGATTGCACATTAAGCTAAATACTCCCAGGTGACCAATCCATACTCCGGTACTCCTCAATATCTCCTGATTACAATGACCTTTAGCTTCTTTCTCCCTTCTATGACTCACATACAGATAGACAACCCGACAAACATACCAACACACACACACACACACACACACACGCACACATATTGACTTAAACAGAGACACATGCTACATTAGCCTCTGACACACAAGCACACATCCATAAGTACATGATAATACACACATACACAAACACACACATACACACACACACACACTCAGACGCACACACAATGTATACACATGATTTAAACAGAAACACACACAGACACACATATATTAGCCTCAGACACGCGCACACATGTACATGTCTACAGACAAACATACATACGCATACACACTGGCACAGAGACCACATACGCATTAATGTTTAATGACATACGCATACACGTGCAGTGTTATATGCACTCACACATCTGCAAGCACATTTCTTCGGGTATACACATACAAACACAAATATTTCAATCGTAAACTGGCATTTGGTCGACTACGACGACAATTGCTCCATTTGATCTAATCAACAGAACGCCCTGTTCGCGAAACTAACATACAAGTGGCTGAATACTCCACAGACACGCGTACCCTTAACGTAGTCCTGGGGAAGATTCAGTATTACACAGAATATGACAAGGCTGGTCCTTTGAATTACGGGTACAAATCACTTTTGCAGGCTGAGTGAACTGAAACAACGAAATAAAGTGTCTTGCTCAAGGACACAACGCGTAGCTAGGAATCGAACTCACGATCCTAAGATCGTGATCCAATGCACGAACGACAATATATATACTTATATACATATATATATGTGTGTGTGTATATAAACACAATATAAGTTCATTGAAAGCAACACACATACATATTTACACATACACACGCACATTTTTAATTACATATCTTTGTACATTTATTAAAAGTGCACTCAAACAAACATTACATACACACACAAGCACAATGGTGTGCGCACATTCTCGTGCGCATGCGCATACAATCATCTCCCCGCCCCCTCCGACCCAGAATTATTGTTAGAAACTAATATTTTACACACACACACGCGCGCGCGGAGATTTGCATATATTCTGATGTTGCCAGAAAGAACAACAGCAGCAGCAGCAGCAAGCGACAATATCAAACTACCACAATCAACTTGCCCCCCACCCCATCTCCACCACCACCACCGCCACC
>NC_068991.1:1777024-1784961 GCF_001194135.2 Octopus bimaculoides | reverse complement strand
TCCCCGTTACCAGGTTTCCCCCCACTTCTCCGCCACCTCCAGCTGACAATACCCCACCCTAAACCAATTCAGCATTCATCAGTTATGACTCAGCAAAGATATTACTAAATTTTTGTTCATATTTTTTTCTCTGCTTTTTTGTTTCATTAAAAAAAAAGTATTTTGTATAAAATAAACAAATGAATAAATTAATTAATAATAGAAAAGCCATATATACAAGAATTGTGTGTGTGTGTGTGTATGCATATGTTTCTGTGTATGTCTGTATATGTGTGCTTAGAGCGTGTGTGCGTGCGTGCGTGTGTGTGTCGAATCTGTTTTGAAAGTGTTGACATTCATTCAACGTCTATGTTGCGGGGGAAAACCATCAAAGTCGGTTGAAATCCAGATTGATGCATTACCTTGTACTCATCCGAGAGGAATCAGGCTGGATTTTTGAAACTGTGCAATAGCATCAATTCTGGAGATTAACATCGATTTTAATGCTTAAAATTTGGCGCCTTTCCACCCCCAGAACTTTCCCGATATATATGTGGATGACTGTATATCGCTTAATTCATCGTTCCAGGGAAGACGACCTCCTCATAAATTATACTTGGTGCATGGAAACAATATTTGTTTAGGAAAGGCTACTTCGAATGGTTTGAATTTATTTTGAGAGTTGATGATTTGAGGTGGCCATAACTCAGAACAATAGTCTGGGTGATCGAGAATGAAATACAAATGGAAAGCTGGATTGGAAATGTTCCTATTAATTAAAATACTTAGGATCCATGATACAAAATTTTGCAGCTTCTTGTCATTCAGTCGGCCTTTAAAATCTTAGGGCCTTTTGCAATATAGATATCTATTGCTTCATGCATGTATGCCTGTAGTATTATATATATATATATATATATATATATATATAACGTGAGAGAGTTAGGGGCTGGGGGTTCAAACCACTAAGGGATAGTATCTATCCAGTATATGAGAGACTCTGTGTGTGAGAGAGAGAGGAAAGAGAGATGCGTATGTATGTGTCTGTATTAACTTAAAGCGTCATAAAGAATGGAGAATTATACATATTCAAAACTTATTTATTAAAGCATTATTCTCATAAAATTCTAATCCGACACGTGTTTCTGCTGAATAAGTGTCCTAGTATATCCTTTGATGTAGCATTTATGTTCATTTTGTTGGTTCAGTTGCAGTGCATATTTACCCAAGACATTCTTATGCAGTTTTATTCAAGGTTTTACCCATTCGGGTGAATAAATCGTTATATATATATGTGTGTTTGTGTGTGTGTGTGTTAAAAAAGGAAAGTCAGAATTTTATATAATTCTTTATTAGCGCTTTCGTCCGTTTAACTGAACTCTTCAAGACAAAAATCATTTTGGTTTTAATTTTTGTCTTGAAAAGTTCGGTTAAACGAACGAAAACGTTAATAAAGAATTATCCAAAATTCTGACTACCTCCTTTTATTCAACATATAATATCAATACACCACTTACTCTCTCAACCCCCCCTCTCTCTCTATTTTACTTTTTCCTTCCTCTCTTCCTTCTCTTTTATTTTTATGTCCGTCTCTCTCCCTGCCACTCTCTCATGCATTTACACAGAAGGTTTCTATATTTCCATCCTTATCTGTATCCCACTCCTTTCATTTGAATTTTCCTCTCTCTCTCTCTCTCTCTCTCTCTCTCTCTCTCTCTCTCTCTCTCTCTCTCTCTCTCTCTCTCTCTCTCTCTCTCTCTCTCTCTCTCTCTCTCTCTCTCTCTCTCTCTCTCATTCTCTCAGATCTTCTCTCTCTTACAGTCTCCCTCTCTCTCCCCACCTAATACCCGAGTACTTTTGCTCCTAAAATGAGTGAATTTACAATATCTTGGCAGACGTTCAGTTAAATTTTTTTTCAGCTTCGTTAAACACAAAGCCGTGTGTAAACGTCTATTTATTTAACAGTCTGTCTGGCCATCTATCTATCTATCTATCTATCTATCTATCTATCTATCTATCTATCTATCTATCTATCTATCTATCTATTTGTCTGTCTGTCTATCTATCTATCTATCTATCTATCTTTCTGTCTGTCTGTCTGTCTGTCTGTCTGTCTGTCTGTCTGTCTGTCTGTCTGTCTGTCTGTCTGTCTATCTATCTATCTATCTATCTTTCTGTCTGTTTGTCTGTCATTTCAAAATGAAATAATTCGAGAATGGAGCGGAGTGAACGATGGGATCGTAGAATACTGAAAACACAAGTTCTACTGAGCTGGACATATCGCAAGATCCACGGGCAATAGGTGGACATGTGCAGTTGCCGAGTGGTTTCCATGAGATTGGGAGAAGCTTTTAGGAAGACCTTCACGGTGGTGGCAAGGCGATTTAGTTAAGCAATTTGGGTTAAGATGGAAAAGAATGGCGCAATCAAGACAGAATTGGAAGCGCATTTTGACCAGATATTAAACACGTCTAGACGGAAGTTTTCTCTACTTATTGCATGGATAATCTCGACTAATCGATGTTTTTCAACTCAGTTCTTTCGTCACCAACTTATTTCTGATACATATGGATCAAGGCGCGCGCGTGCACACACACTCACAGTCCTACATGCAATCACGTGACAGCCCAACACTCCATCTCTGTGGTTTATCATCTGCCATATCAATTTCACACGAACAAAAAGAGGGTCAGCAAACGTCATCCTTACGAAACTTTACCATTTTCCCTTATAAAAACCTCTCCAGAAAAATTTACCAAACACCAGAAGTGAACCGGTGATCTCATGAATAGTTAGTTCACTCACCCCATCCACCTGGTCATTCCACCGCCTCTACCTTCAACATACCTCTTAATTTTTTCTTAGGATTCAGTCAGGGTAGTAGTTCTCACCTGGGGTCTATACAGCCCTTGGGGGTCCATATAAGATTTTCATGTCAAAAGTCTGCAATAATTTAGTTCTAGAATACTCAAAATATTTTAAGAATTTTTTGATAAAATTCCTGATATTTAATTACAAAGAATAAACAAAAAACTATAGGATTTTTTTTTTAAACATGGAATGGTTATGAGAGTCCAAAGGCAAAAAACGGTTGAGAACCATTTAGTGAGACAGAACGTCCTAGTTTATACCACTGAATGACACCTTGGGCAAGTATCTTCTATTATGACCATAGGCCGACCAAAGCCTTGTCACATATGTATGTATGCATTTATGGATGTATGTGTGTATGCGTGCGTGTGTCTTTGTGCCCGAGTTTGTCTGATGATCCGAAAATGATTTTTTACTCGCGAAGTAATAAAAGACCATAACCGAGTTTGTTCCGTACTCATGTTAAACTGGTTTCTACAGTTTTTTTGATTGGTTTATAATTCTTGATAATAAAGTTCAACATCAAGAGAGGACCAGAAATTCTAGGAGAAGAGAACAGTCAATGACATTGACCCCAGCTCTTAAATTGCATCTTATTTGATTGATCAACGACAAAAGAAAAGAAAAGAAAAAAAAGACTGATCGTGATCAAATTTCAAGACAAGACGTAAAGAGGCTAAAACAAACACCACAAGATATTTTAGTTGGAAGCTCTACCGATTCTTTCAATACACTACCATTTTGGCTGTAGCTCCACCGATTCGACTATCCCGCTGTTGTTAGAACCATAAGAATTCTATAGACACAGACTGAATGACTTTCACAGGGAGTCCCCCCCCCACCGTCTCAGTTTTGCTTTCAAGTCGGGACAATGTGATTTCGATGCTCTTGATAACGTATGAACACCTCAACATCATCATTTCTTTATTTCTCCTCTCCCCTTGATAATATAGGATCATTTTGATGAGATAAATAGAAATGCATATTTTTCTGGACATAAAAACGTGACGATACACTAATAATGATTACACCCCGCCACACACATAGCTATATACATGCGCATATATATATATATATATATATATATATATATATATATATATATATATATATATATATATATATATATATATATATGAGCACGTTGATCCCGTCATATGTGTGTGTGTGTGTGTGTGTGTGTGTGTGTAAGAATGTATGTATATGCACGAATTAAAAAATAACTATATTGATTGATATTAGCATATAAATTACTTAGTATATACAAAAAACTGCCCCCTCTTATCTCACACGTATTTATCTGTACATACATTCATGCATACAACCATACAAGCCTACAGACCTGTATACATACATTTATGCATATACACAGTTTCCATCAATCTTATGCTTTGTTGTTTCCTGTTTGTCTATTTATGTCTGGTATATTCAACATGGCAGCCCCTCTCTCTTTCTCTCTTCGTTTCTCTCTCTTTACGACCCATTGCTATCTATCTATCTATCTATCTATCTATCTATCTATCTATCTTTATGTCTACCTATCTATCTATCTATCTATCTATCTATCTATCTATCTATCTATCTATCTATCTATCTATCTATCTATCTATCTATCTCTATGTCTGTCTGTCTACTTCTCCCGGTCTCTTTCTCTCTTTCTCTCTCTAACTATCTATCTTTGTCTCTGTGTCTGGAAGTCTTCCTAAATCTGATAATCAAATAATGTTGTTTTTGTTGTTGTCCATAGTCCCAGTTCGTATTTAATTCATATATTTATCTCTTTATTGTCGATCTATCAGTCTAAATTAAACCAAGTTGGCTGTGAAACTCTCCATATGTCTCCTCTTCATTCAGCCGATCAGTTTTCATTAAATAAAACTGATTTACTACAACTACTGCTACTCACCATTTTTTTCAGGCCAAATATTTTACAAAATGTATTCCTAGCTGATAAGGACCAATCTGGTGGCACATGTTTCCTCATGCGATAAAGTACCAGCCAAAGACCAGGGTTGATGTCAGTCCCTAATTCAACTCCCTAAAATTACTGGTTTTACGCCAGAAATTTGAATCAAAGATGGCGACCTGGCAGAACCATTCGCGCGACGGTCAAAATGTTGAACGGTATTTCCTCATTTGGTTTTTTAAATTTTTTTTATTTAGTTTTCAATTTAAAGTCTGACAAATATCTAGACGAGAATTGGGTTTATGGGTACAACCCTGAGACGAAGCTGCAGTTGTCACGACCGAAAAACCCTTCATCTCCAAGACCGAAAAAGTCACGACAGAGCTGCAGCTCAACCAAGACCGTGCTCAACGTTTTTCTCGGCATCCGCGGTGTTGTGCGTCGTGAGTTCGTCCCTCAGAGTCAGGGCCGGGCCGTCAGTCGAGAGTTCCACTGCGACGTTTTGAAGAGTTTGAGGGAAGTCATTCAGCGAAAGTGAACGGATCTGTGGAGCGTTAAGAACTGGACTTTTCACGACGACAATGCACTCTGGCACCGAGATCTCCTCACTCGTGAGTTTCCCGCCAAAAACAACATGCTTCTACACCCACCTTATTCGCCAGAGTTAGTTCCCGCAGACATCCTTCTCTTCCACAAGATGGAAAGGTAGATCAAAGGTCGTCGTTTTAAGACCACTATCGAGATCGAGAGCGAATCGCAGAAGGTTCTCGACTCGCTTATGGACAACGACTTCCAGGCCGGATTCCAAAAGTGGCAGGAAAGCTGGGACTGGTGTATTGCTTCACAAGGTGACTACTTCGAAGGAGATGATGTCAAACCTTAAGTGAATAAGTTATTTATTATTAAATATAACCAGTCCGGGAACTTTGAATGGGTGCTGAAAAGTATTTGGCTTTAAGGGAATCGGGAAAGGCCTGGCTGGAGACCCTAAATTCTGAGGTTTTTTTGCAGGGCTTAGAAAAACTAACGAACCACTGCGATCGGCTGCAATAAGTATGAATCTGAGAGGGGAATATATTAAATAAAATCAGAATTATCTGATCCTTCTGTATTTTCTTTTACCCAAAGCCAGGAACTTTTCAGCCAGGAACTCATATATGTACATGTGTGTGTGTGAGTGTGTGTTGTATATATATATATATATATATATATATATATATATATATATATATATATATATATGTGTGTGTGTGTGTGTGTCTGTGTGTGTGTGTATGTATGTATACATACATGCATACATATATACATACATATATAAGTATATGGGTAGATAAGGAAACAGACATACACACAGAGTACAAAACGTACATAAATATCAAGCACACGCACACACATACATACACATACACGCACTTAATCACAAAAACACATTCACGTGTGACGAAACATGCAAACATGACATTCACATACGTACATTCATATATACATACATACATACATAGAAACATACATACATACATACCCACACTCACACACACGCACACACACATATGGCAGCAGCAACTGATCAGATAAGACGGAAGTCAATGATAAAAGTAACCCTAATCTGGTTCATAAGGGTCATGACAAGTAAAGGATCACTGGGAAGCAGACGGAATTATCTGCCAACGCTAACATTCTCCGGGAGTTCTGAAAGTTCTACAAACTTCTCAGAACCTGCAATATATTTGTTTATTTGTGTGTTTATTCTTTTTCCTATTTCAGTCATTTGAATGCAGCCCTCCTGGGGCACAACCCCTTTAGCAGGCAATCGAATTCTATCCACTCGTTGGTCATTCACACTGGAACATAATCTAGTGTAGACAATTTGGCGAACTGCTAAGTTACAGATTGGCTAGAATATGATATGCCATGAACAGGGCGCTAGATTTTAGACAAGGCTAAACATGAATACACACACACACACACACACACACACACACACACACACACACACACACACACACACACACACACACACATTCATTTGTGTAGATATTTGGGAGGAAACTGTTCAGAACTTCGCTCTGTAAGAATGTAGTTTTGAATGGATCACAGAACGCGACGTATCGGACAAAGGTCTTTCATCATAGCATCGGGTACTCTAATGACATGTGAATGGTACTTAAGGGATAAAAACTGTGCCACAAATACATATGTATGTATGTATGTATGTATGTATGTATGTATGTATGTATGTATGTATGTATGTCTCTTCTATTTTCTAATTATTATAAATCTTCCACTGAGGAGGGAGCCGGTTTCCGACAGAGAGACAAGACCCCATCTTTGGGATGTAGTTAACATAGACAAATTCACATTTGGGACCTGAGAAAAGTCTTGCATATTTTCACTGTTCCACTTACAAACTTATATGCGTAACATCAGATGCTGCCTCTCTACCACATGGTTTCGGGTTCAGTGTCACTGCGTGGCACCTTGGACAAGCGTCTTCTACTATAGCCTCGGACTGACCAAAGCCTTGTGAGTAGATTTGGCAGATGGAAACTGAAAGAAGCCCATCATATATGTGTATGTGTGTGTGTGTATTTGTGTGTCTGTGTTCGCCATTCCTCAACCATCACTATATGTAGATGCAGATCTACATTTATGTCAAAATACACACACACACACACACACACACACACACACACACACACACACACACATATATATATATATATATATATATATATATATATATATATATATGTATGTGTGTATATGTATTTGTATATGCACATTGAAAGACGCATGTGCATACGTGCATACTGATGTATATTTACACATATAGACATGTACAGAGTGTTGTTATCTAAATTCCTGTATTCTAGCTTTGTATCTCAGAAACCAGTCCCTCCTTTATTTGAAGAATTCAAAGAATTGACAAAAAAGAAGGAAAAAAAAAAGAAAAAGTAAAAAAACAATATCTACGTACTTATAAGCACATACATACATACACACATTTGTCTGTATATGCAAGTATTCATCTACAAATCTATTTATCTATTCATATATGTACGTACTTATATATATGTCTTTATATATACATATGTATATTTATGTATATATGCGTGTCTTTATATATGTGTATATATATTATATATGTGTCTCTTTATATTATATTATATTTTATATATAT
>NC_068991.1:1773296-1775796 GCF_001194135.2 Octopus bimaculoides | reverse complement strand
TTAATAAATGATTAATTAAGGAGGGACAAATAATACATAATTTTGGTTTTGTATATAGTTTACAAGGTATTTGATGTGATCTCGTGTATTGAAACAGAATTTGTACTTCGGGAGGGTCAATATCCTAATAATGAACACACGCACTGGTTCAGTTTGTCTTCTTTATTCTTTATTATCATATGTCAATTGCTTAATTATTTAACCGATTATGTGTTTATTATTGGTAATGACCCACTCGAGATGCACGAAACCAATACATTACAGCAACAGCAACAAGAATCCCGAACATGGAAGGTAGACACAAATGTAATTTGGTGTATCTCACATTAATTGTCAGATTATCCGAATACATCAAGTTACCTCCTCAAAATTCTTGTCAATCCACGCATAATTAAGTAGCGAGGTTTCTTAACTGATCAATTGCTAGAAACAGCAACCACGATCCTTCAAATGTAGAGCATCAAAATGTATTTGATAGGCTGGAAATGCAACTCTGCTTATTTCTAAATGGTTTCCACTGTCATTGTTCAGAAATTCTCAACGACAAACGGAAACGTACAAAGAAGTGCCAGGCAACCAGCATAGAACAACAGGAGCCGGCTGCAAGCGGACATGGCGATCTCTCTTTTGGTCTGTATGTATGTATGTATGTATATATGCTATTAGTCGATTCTCTTCCAGAGTATGCTAAAGAAGAGAGTAAGCGGCGTTTCTAATGGCTGAGACACCCCTCATCCTAGGAATGGCACTGCCCACCTGTTTATCAGGAAGGAGCAAAAGTAAGTGAAATAAGCCAAGATTGCCTAATTCTAAAAACGGTCGGTGACCCTGCTGCCGGCGGTTGTCCTATCTTTGATGGTTTCCATACTAATATCAAAGAAACTTCCAGCATTTCAATTTGTCGAGTAAGTTGAGTGAGAGCGTGGAAAAAACGGAGACGGGGTTTAGACTGACGTTTTGGGTGAATTTTTATCAAAGTTGAGTAGGAAAGAAAAAAAAAACAGAAAAAGAAACAATACCTGATTAAAGCGTGGGTGTAACTTTCGACTACACACACACACATATATAAAGATTCCAGTGATACGGGTCACATTGGAAGTATATTTTTACTACCAATAGGTAATATGGGGAAAAATGGCATGAATACAATAACTATAATTTAACTTTTATCAAAATTCTTGATGCGTATTCAAAATGATGCAATGAATGCTAAATTTTCAAAGCAAAAATATTTATTGCCTCAAAATAAAATGAAGCAAACTTCTCATTTGTATATTTGCAATAAATATTTGTTAAAATCTTTTCAAATTTTATCAACCTAATCGGAATCTATACGTTTGGAAACCAATTTGCAAAATTTCATTAAAATATGGGTATTTTTTCAGAAAGTATTCGTTGCCTGCCACCAAACCTAATGCACACAATTTGCACGTCCTATGTTCTCTCTATCTGCATCTCAGTTGTGCGCTTTCTGCCATCTCTGTCTATAAGATGTAAATTGTGATTGGAGAAATCGGTCAGTAAACAAACCAACGGATATCTTTTTTAATCTTTTTCTTGTTTCATTCTTCAGACTGTGGCCATGCTGGGGCACCGCCTAGAAAGAATGTCTTAATCGAATGAATCGATAACACTACTTATTTTTGTTTAAGACCTGGTACTTGTTCTGTCGATCTCTTTGTCGAACCGCTAAGTTAAGGAGGCGTGAACACAACACCGATTGTCTTGCAGTAACGGGGTACAATCACAGAGGCAAAGACACACACATACACACATACACGCACGCACACACACACACACACACACACACACACACACACACACACACTCATACATATAGATAAACACGACAAGCATCTTTCAGTTTTCATCTAAAATATCCATTCACGAGGTTATAATAGAAGACACTTGCCCAAGGTGTCACACACACTCTTCCACGCACGTATTACGCGCATATTTTGTATAGTTTTCAAAATAAAGCAAACAGCACCAGCTGGGGTAATTTCGCCACTACTACTACTACTACTACTACTACTACTTGGTTGTAGCATCGCTACTATTATCTAATAGAAGCCTTAACAGCAGTAGCAGTGTTAGTTGTAGTAGTGTTGGTGTTATTATTACTATTATTATTATTATTATTATTATTATTATTATTATTATTATTATTATTATTATTATTATTATTATTATTATTAGGAGAGGTAGTAGTAGAAGTAGTAGTAGTAGATAGTGTATAGCCATGTGGTGAAGGCCAAAACTAATTAAGTAGCACAAATTGAAATTTTGGCAAATGTCCCATCTGTGGGTCTACATATATGTATATATATATATGTACTTACAGCCAGAAACATACATACATACCTACATATATATATGTATATGTGTGTGTCTGTGTGTTTGTTTGTCTGTGAAAATATAACATTTTATATTATATATTACATACATACACACACATATATATATATATATTTATATATATATATATATATATATATAT
>NC_068991.1:1768086-1773122 GCF_001194135.2 Octopus bimaculoides | reverse complement strand
ATATACACACACAAAGAAAAAAAAAAGAGAGAGAGAGAGAGAGAGGGAAATAGATGGTTAGCTAGATAAATAGATAAACAGGCATGCGTATCTTATACACCTTAATCATGTTTAGTGGGATATTATACGCTTATATATACACATATCTTAAATCTATACATGTATATATATATATATATATATATATGCGTGTGTGTATACATGTGTATACACATCTCATACAACCTTAATCGAAACACAGGATGGACAAATTATAACAAATGTAGTATTAGCTCAACGCTTTAAAAAAAGGGAATGATCTTGATGTTTCGGACGCTGGACCTTCATCAAACAAAAAATACAGAATAAAAACACGAAAGGAAAAAAAGCAAAACTAGCAAAACGAATGGAAGAAAAGCGACTGGAAATGAAATGCGGTTCTAATGAGGAGTTAAGAAAGTAAGGGTGGCTGGGGTGCGCGCCGGTGAGCTTCTGTACATTAAGGTGAGCTTTTTACATATATATGTAGATATGTATCACGGATCAGCCCTATTCTTTGTGGTTTCAGTCATGAGTCACATGACTGTTTGCATAATTAAGTTTACATTGGCCAATATGGGCACCCATTCAATCAAACGGGAGGATACAGTGGAGGGAATTTAGCTGCTATGTCTAGCAGGTCAATTGACTGCGTAGAAATTTGGTAGGGGTAGAGTGAAGATGGGGAAGGATTTCCTCCTTGTGGTGTAATTAGAAATCAGCGCCTGAACTACACCTGCCGAGCAGCTGCAAATGAAACACTTGGGACCATCCATATAAAGCTGTCTCTCACACTCCGTCCGTCAATCTGTCTGCTTCTCTCTCTCTCTCTCTCTCTCTCTCTCTTCCTTCATATGTCTCTCCCTCTCTCTCTCCCATATATATATATATATATATGTGTGTGTGTGTGTGTGTGTCTCTGTGTGTGTGTGTGTGTGTGTGTGTGTGTTTGTGTGTTTGTGTGTGTGTGTGTGTGTGTTTTTATGTCAAGTTACGATAAAACAATTTTTTCATTAAATTGAAGGATTACTCAATGCATTCTATAGAGTATATATTGGTAATTCCTTCAAAGCTTCGGCCTTCTTCGCCTTGATCGGACTGTCCGATGAATATATGTACACTCACACACATACATAAATATGCATACATACGTATACATACATATATATATATATATATATATATATATATATATACACACAGATATGGGTGTATATATGTATACATACATGGTTGATGGCTTCATAAGTTTCACAAGTGCTCACAAATCAGTCAATAAGCCGTGTTGATGTATCGATCAAAATAATTGCTTGACAGATCGAACATTCATGAAACTGAAAGTAAAGGCACAAAACAACACTCAAGTTGCATAGAAGTTTAACGTGTATGCATATATCTATACATCTTTGCATAGAGACATATGTATATGCATATATATATACATACACATATGTATATACATATATATATATGTCTATATATATGTAGACATGTATATATGTCTATATATATGTAGACACACGCGCGCGCGCACGCACACACACACATATATACATATGCATACACACACATATATACATATGCATACACACACATATACTCAAACGTTACAATTTGTCAACGAAAGAGAAATGGAAGCACAGTGTACTTCATGAGAACTCAATACATGAGTTAGAGTATATGTAAGCTGAATTCATTTTCTCGCGACTCAATTTTCACGTCACTGCGATCTTCAGGTGCGAATGCGATGAATGGTGACCGCCCGAAATGTTTTAAGATTCTGGAAGGCAAATTATTGTAGAGTAAAAATGTCATTCACCCTCCCCACCACATAAAAATATGTATATTTGAAATAGATCGACACGAGTTAAAAAAAAAAATGTCTAGTTGGTATGCTTAGGTTTCCAATAAAGTCTGATTACCACACATGTTGCTTATGGTCTGTGGAGACACTCTGATAGATAGATGCGCACACATACACACAAAAATATATGCAGGTATGTATGCATTCATGTATGTATGCATGTATGTATGTATGCATGTATGTATGTATGTTTATATGTATGTATAAATGTGTGTGTGTGTGTGTGTGTGTGTGTGTGTATGTGTGTGTGTGTGTGTGTGTATACGTACTGCAAAGCAGATGCACAAAATCTTACTCATACAAATACCTATAAAAACAAACGGATATATATAATACATACATCCATATACACATGTATGCGCAAACATATAAAAAGGAAAATAAGAAAGAGAGAGAGAGAGAGAGAAGGATGGGTGTGTGGGAGAGATGTATGCATCTATACATAAAAACATACATCGATATGAACATATATATCTGTGGAACGTGTGTGTGTGTGTGTGTGTATGAATTTGTGTATATACCCTCACACATATATTGTATATGTACAATCTACACGCGCGCAGACACACGTCTCTCTCTCTCTCTCTCGCTGTTGCTCTCAATCTCTTTCTCTCTCTCTCTCTCTATATATATATATATATATATATATTCATATATATACATACGTATGCATGCGTATGTATGTACATGTATGTACAGGTACGTACACATGCACACGTACTCACCAACATACATGGATAGAGAGAAAGTGTATGTGTGTGGAGGGGGCAGGATAGATAGATAGATAGATAAATAGGCAGGCAGGCAGGCAGACAGACAACGAGACAGAGAGGGGAGAGAGAGAGAGAGAGAGAGAGAGAGAGAGAGAGAGAGAAAGATACAGAAAACAAGGCAAGAGACAAAAACAGAGATGGCGTATGGAAGGTGAGGGGGTGGAGGGAGCAGCACTGCAGAACGGAACAGCACACTTGATGCACCACAAACGGTAAACTGACTGGTGGATATGGGAGGAGGTAACTCTGCCAGCTTGTTGATGGACTCCCCCCACTACTACCTTACACACACGCACACACATCTATCTATCTATCTATCTATCTATCTATCTATCTATCTATCTATTTGTCTATCTATCTATCTATCTATCTATCTATCTATCTATCTATCTATCTATCTATCTATCTATCTGTCTATCTATCTATCTATCTATCTATCTGTCTGTCTGTCTATCTGTCTGTCTGTCTGTCTATCCACATCTCTATACACACATACAGGTATATATATATTATATATATATATATGTATAATTCTTCGAAACGCCGGAGTTTTAATGGTGGCAGCTGATGAAGGGGATGTTTCTATGTGGCCTGCTTGTTTGTTGCACCTTGTTTACCATTTTGTCCTTGTTCTTTTGCCACGTCATGTACCCAGTTATGTATCTATATGTACATGTAGATGAACGTATATACATACATGTACATATATATGCATATACTCATATATTGTTTATATATATATATGTGTGTGTGTGTGTGTGTGTGTGTGTGTGTGTGTGTGTGTGTGTGTGTGTGTGTGTGTGTGTGGCATAAGCCACATTCCAGCCACATGGTTCCAGGTTCATTCTCACTGCGTGGTACCTTGGCCACGCGTCGTCTATTATAACCTCGGGCTGACAAATGCTTTGTCAATGAAGATATACACATTCGAAGCCCGGTGTGTGTATATACATCTATACGTGTCATAGTATCTGCGTTTGTCTCCCACCACCGTTCGACAACCGGTGTTGTCGCGTTTACGTCCTCGTCACATAGCAGTTCAGCGAAAGTGACTGATAGAATAAGTACCAATATCCATTCGATTAAAATTCCCCAAGACGGTGCCTCAGCATGACCGCAGTCTAATAACTGAAAAAAAAAATAAAATGAAATAAAGGATTCCTTCGCTTACTCTGTTTGCTGTATGTTTTGAAAAACATTATTAACAGTGACTTCGAAGTTTCGGTAGATATAGGCTTCGCAATACCTTGACTGCATGCGCACGCGCGCGCGATGTTGTAAGTAGTTATCTGTGCATATACATACATACATACACACACACACATACACACACACACACATATATATATATATATGTATGTATGTATCTTTAACTATACAGCTAATGTAATTATATATACACACGCACGCGTACACAAACGCACACACACAGACACACACAGGTATATTCATATCTATTATCTTTTCCTTGTTTCAATCATCAGACTGCGGCCATGCTGGGGCATCGCCTTGAAGAATCGACCCCAGTACTTGCTTTTTAATGTCTGATACTTATTCTATCGAAATCTATTGACGTACTGCTAGGTTACTGAAACGCAAACAGAAAACTACCGGTTCTCAAGTGGTGGTGGGGTAAAAAACACGGACATACACACACACACACACACACAGAGTCCACTCTCAAGGCTTGGTTGTCCTATGGTTGTAGCAGAATACATCGAAACTGACAGGTTTTGGGATTGAACCTGGAACCATGTAGTTCGGACTGAAGCTATTTTCCACACAGCGACGCAACCATTCATTCACATACACAATGCATACACACACATACAAACATGCACAAATATACACAGATACATAAACTAACGTAAGAACACATTCATACACATCTACATTCATATACATACACACACACATATATACGCATAAATACATACAGACATGTTTATGAAGGCGTTGAATAAAGCGATGAAAAAAGTGAAGCAGAAAAAAGGCAAAAATTGTTATTTAGCCTCAAGCCAGCCTCATTGGCAGATGTTTGGCCTGTGATGAAAGCCGTTACAGCCATGACCATCACGTCTGTTTCCTGTGATATTGTTACTCGGTGGTATGAAGTGATTCTAAGGTAACTTGTGTGGTGTTTCTAGCAGTGTAGTAACCGCGTCCTAGAGGGTCCCTCGTGAGCTGGAAGCGAATAAATGACGGCAGGAGAAGAGGAATAAATGATGTGGAGAGATGGACAGATTGATAGATGCATAGAAAGAGAAAGAGAGAGCGAGAGAGAGAGAGAGAGAGGAGTTGAATTCATGCTCTCTTTCACACACATACACAAGTATGTATATATATATATATATATATATATATATATATATATATATACA
>NC_068991.1:1766617-1767178 GCF_001194135.2 Octopus bimaculoides | reverse complement strand
TATATATATATATATATATATATGTATGTATGTATGCGAGTGTGTGTGTATATGTGTGTGTGTGTGTGTGTGTGTGTGTGTGTGTGTGTGAACACATCCTGCATGCAACGTTCTCAACCCCCGTCGTCTTCTATATTCGATTTACATACACAAGAAAACACACAGATACCTATGTACGTATGTATACATACATATACATACATATATATATATATGTGTGTATGTGTGTATGTATATACATATATATGTGTGTGTGTTTGTGCATATATTGGTTGTAAGCCGCCACACTCAAGCAGCACGTACATACGAGCGTCCCCCCATCCACCCCGCCAGACGTCTACAACCAGGAACTTGAATCTATGATTGCAGTAATATCGATCATTAATAGTCCTACATGAGTAAGCTATGGGCATGTCCCTCCTTCTTTATACTTCGTGCGAAAAAAAAAATTAATATTTAAAAATACAACTAATTATATGCACACACATACACGTGTGTGAGTGAGTAAATATGTATAATATATATATATATATATAATATATATATGGATATATATATATA
>NC_068991.1:1761707-1765646 GCF_001194135.2 Octopus bimaculoides | reverse complement strand
GAGTAAGCTATGGGCATGTCCCTCCTTCTTTATACTTCGTGCGAAAAAAAAAATTAATATTTAAAAATACAACTAATTATATGCACACACATACACGTGTGTGAGTGAGTAAATATGTATAATATATATATATATATATAATATATATATATGTATATTTTTCTTTAGTATTTGAATATCATTATTATTATTACTACCACTAATAATAATAGTATTAATAACGATAATAATAATATGAGTCTTAATATTATTATTATTATTATTATTTATTCGTTTATTTACATTCGTAGAGTCGGTGCTCGTAGCTTCGAATTCATATATTCGGCTATTCTTTGTCGGTGTATAACAGCTTCTGTTCGTCTGTCAGTATATCTCGGCATCGGTAAAGTGGTCTTTAATTTCTCCGGGTAGTAGAGGAACTAAGCGAAGAAGTCTCGAACATGATAAGGTTACTGTCGCTCTCCGACTAAATAACTACATGCGGACAGTCAGCAGCGCCACCACATGCATGCGATCGAACATTATGATGATATATGCACGCCGATCTAAGTGCAGCGTCGTAGAACGGCAACAGCAGGGACTGTACAAGAGCGTGTGATGGGACAGCTTGCAAGATTTCGGTAAAATAGCATCTCAAACTGTCCTCATTGACTCGCATTTTACGCACTACACAAACACACACACCTAACAATATACATATGGACGTACATATGGACGTGTATGTGCGCACGTGTGCCTGTGTGTATACGTATGTGTATATGTATGCGTGTGTGTGTGTATGTTTGTATATGGGTGTACGTCTGTGGATATGTACGTATTTATATATATAATTTTATATATGTGCGCGCGTGTGTGTGTGTGTGTGTGTGTGTGTATACCTGTGTATTGATATAAATTATATTTTTACATATCCACAGAGACACGTTTTAGTTAGCGTCCGCGCGTGTGTGTGTGTGTGTGTGTGCGTCTATATGTGTGGGTCACTGTTTATGTATACGTGTATATGGGTATGTCCGTATGTATACGTGTATGTGTATGTATATATATACACATATATGTGTATATGTATGTGTGTGTGTATACAGGCAGGCCGGTTGCTTGATGCTGTCTCTGATACTCACTCTTTCTCTCTTTCTATCTCTCTCCCTCTTCTATCTCTCTCTCTCTCACTCTCACTCTCACTCTTCTCTCTCCTGTCAGAGTAAGGAAGAGAGGTTTGGCGAGTGTTCCACTGCAGCAAACGGCGGACTGACTAAAACCAAAACACACACAACAAACACTTTATTCTTCTCTCTCTCTTTCTTTCTTTCTCTCTCTCTTTCTTTCTCTTCTCTTTTGATTTTCCGTTATAATTCCTCTTGTCTCTCTTTCTTTATCTCAATCTTTCCCTTATATTTTATTTTCGTCATCTCTCATTCTTCCTCCCATTTGCTATCTTCCCCCCCCCTCTCTCTCTCTCTCTCTCTCTCTCTCTCTCTCACACACACACACACACACATCTCACACTCGCATATACTCTCTTATAATGGCACTCATACACACACTTACCCAAACATACGCACACACACTCACTCGCACACACTCACATATACATCCACTCACGCATTCACTTGTTCCCACACTTATAAACACACACACTCATACGAAAACTTTCACTCATTCTTCATAATTCACCCCCCTCTCTCTCTCTCTCTCTCTCTCTCTCAATCTTCCCCTTTTTCTTTTCGTCCACTCTTTCCTTCCGTCTCTCTTCATTCATTCAAACTCTCACTCACTCTCTCATTCGACCCTCAACATTAAAGCATGTGCACCCTCACCCCCTCTCCCTCATCCTCATCATACCTCAAGCAGCTACACTCACACCACTGCTCAACAAAAACAAATGAAATACCGACACTCTCAAACCCACAATTCAATCACTCAATTCACAATGCGAATACACCAACCCACTCATCGCAATACTCAATCACTCCACTTCACACTCAAGTGGCTGCACCACACCCTCGTGCTCTCTCCCTCCTCCATTCTAAGGCTTACTCACACAACCACTCTCTCAGTTAAACACTGACTCACCCTTCACTCAAACTCTCGTTTAACGTCTCAGCTCAAATATACACACGCATGAACTTACCTTTATGCAAACACTCTTATATTTCACTCTCTCGCTAATTTGCATAAACACTCACTCACCTACTTCCTCCAAAATCTTACCCCCTTAACCGCTCACTCAATGCTCCCATGCTTCACACCTCGAGCACTCACTTAGACACTCACTCACCTGCAGATATCTATACAGTTTTGTCCCCTCAACCTTTGACCCTTTTCTAGTTTCACTGATCAACCTGCGGCCATGCAGGGCTTTGTTTTAAACCCTGGTACTTATTGTAACGATCTCTTTTGCTGTCCTGCTAAGTTACGAGGACGTAAACAAACCGTCTCCGCTCGTCAAGTAGCGGTAGGAGACACACACACACACACACACACACACACACACACACACACACACATAGGCTTTAATTGGCTTGAGGCTATAGTAGAAGACACTTGACCAAGGTGCCTCGCAGTGAGACGGAACTCGGAACCATGTGATTGGAAAGCAACCTTCTTACCACACAGTCACACCTGTGCTTTTCATACAAAATTATACTTGAACAGACACACCTCCACTCACTCACTCACTCACTCACTCACTCTCTCACTCACGCAAACGTTTAATCACATCATTCATTCATTCAATCTCTCAAATAATTCTTCACTCATTCAAACAACCATGCTTCCAGTCTTTCACTCAAATATTTTTTCACACCCTCACTCGCACGGCTACATACCCTTCCACTCACTCAGATACTTATATTCTCACTCACACTCTCACTTGCACCCTCAAACCACGATGCACTCGGCCAATCACTGTCCCTTCTTTTCGTTTCTCCATTCACCGTGTTTCTTTCTCTCTTCCTTTAAAAGTTCTTCCGCTCGCTTGTCTCCCCTTCTCGCCTTTATTATACACACGCACGCGCGCGCGTGCAGACAGACAAGTGCACGCGCGCGCAAACAAGTGCGTGCACACCAATGCACACATAAAAACTTTTTCTTTTTATTTGTTTCAGACATTAGACTGCGGCCATGTTGGGGCACACGCACTCACATGCACACACAGGCAGACACAGAGATAGACACACACACACACACCACACACGCAGTCTCTCTCTCTCTCTCTCTCACACACACAAACACACACATACACCACACACACATACACCACACACACATACACCACACACACACACCACACACACATATACCACACACACACACCACACACACATACACCACACACACATACGCCACACACACACAGTCTCTCTCTTTCTCATTGACACACACAGTCTCTCTCTCTCACACACACACACACCACATACACAGTCTCTTTCTCTCAAACACACACACACGTATACAACGTGCTTTTTTGGTTCAGTTTCCGTCAACCAAATCCACCCACAAAACTTTGGTGAACTCGAGACGAGAGTAGATACACCGTAAAGTGACACGCAGAGGAGATGGACTCAGAACCATGTGCTTCTGGCTTCTTTAACTTGCTTCGCTCATTTAACTGAAGCCTGGAATGGCTTTGTAGAACGAATCGACCCAGATACTTACTCTCATTCAATGAACTCATATGTCACATGTTTTATAAATTAGCGCTTTCACCTAGTCTTGTAGGGTTTTCAAATTTGATGACCCTACAAGACAAGGTGAAAGCGCTAATTTATAAAACATGACATATGAATAAAAATCTGTAAATGTACAACCATCCAGACATCTGAGTACCTGATTATTTTTTCTAATATATAATTCCTGTACATCACCTCCAAACCTTCCAATATATATAGGCCGTACTCCAGTATGGCCGCAGTCAAATGACTGAAACAAGTAAAAGAA
>NC_068991.1:1759794-1761563 GCF_001194135.2 Octopus bimaculoides | reverse complement strand
ATATATATATATATACTAAGTTGTCAATTTACAGTGGTTTGCACGTTTTCGTGAAATCAAAGTGGGCGGGAGACAAGGAAGGTTGAAAATCGTTGACGTAGAGTTTTCTACATGTATGTATGTATGTATGTGTGTAGGTATGTATGTATGTAGGTATGTATGTATATATGTATGTATGTGTGCATGTATGTATGTGTTTACTTGGGATATATTGTAAGTTTTTTTTTCCTTTGTAGAATTGAAGCCGATCGCTAACGAAGTGACAAAGCTATTTTCTTTAAGTCAAAACATTTCTCGAGGTTTCAGCTTATCTGAATTGTTTGATGTATGCATGTGTATGTGTTTTTGTGTGTGTGTTTGTGTGTGTGTTTGTGTGTGTGTGTGAGTGTGTGTGCATGCGAGCGGATAAACTGGAAAGCGTGGGTGTGCGTGTCACAACAGAACGCAAGTGTATGTCCACCGCTGTTTATTTGCGTGCGTTCATATTTATTTTGTATGTAAATGCGTTTGAAGGCTTGTGTTCACCTTCCTTTTCTTTTACAAATGCTCATTGCACTTCTAATTGATTGCATCTGGAGAACGCGAAGCTGCTCTCTTCTTTTCTGGAGAATCGAAGCATTTCTAGGTTTTTATGCAGATCTATTGTTTCGTAGCCCAGTACAGCCAAGGTGCGTGGCTTAGTGGTTAGGGTACTCGGCCCAGGACCCTAAGGTCATCAGTTCGATTCCCGGTGGTGCATTATGCCTTTAAGCAAGATACTTTATTTCATGTGGCTCCAATCCACTCAGCTGGCCAAAATGAGTTGTACCTGTAATTCAAAGGACCAGCTTTATGATGTTCTATGTCACGCAGAATCTCCCTGAGAACTACGTTATAGGTACGCGTGTCTGTGGAGTGCTCAGTCACTTTGCACGTTAATTTCACGAACAAGCTGTTCTGTTGATTGGATCCATTCGAACCCTTGTCGTGGTAACCGATGGAACGCCAGTAGAGTAGCCCAGTGCAGCCTCGATATAAGAGTTGTAGCTTTCTTAGTTCTTTCTGGAGCTTCTTTATTACAATTTTTGCAGAGACATTCACATCCCCGACACAAAACGACACACGACTATTGCACCTTGTTGCATAAGTCTGCATTTGGCTTGTTGTGCTTAGGCTGGGTTACTCTTTTTATTAGGATGTTCTTCCAGCAGTCTGTATTCGTAAAGGTATGGATATTATTTGGTTCTGTTGTGCTTTTTATATGGCAATGTATGTCACTTGGACCCTGGTTGAGAATCACTGTGCTCGCGGTTCTTCTGAAAACTCGTTATTCAGAAATTCTAAACTCAGCTATCAGTGGCTTCGACATTTTATTTCTTTCTTGAGAAACCAAGAATTTCAGTCTTCTCTCACCTGCGCTAATCGTAGTCCTGTTTTCGAATTGTCAGATCCTTTCTTCCTTGCATAGAACCATTTCCTTGGAAGTCAAGGAATATTATCTTCACGATAAACGGAGAGGATGAGACTCCTTTTCCCTTCAACAGCCTATATCGTCTTGTGGCGTATGCTGTGCCTGCCTCAAGAAAAATAACGATTTGACCTTCTTTTTAAATATCCGTATTTTTAAATATCAGCATAAAATTTCTGTTTCATCCAAGGAATTTCTAAGACAAAGAATAAATTACAATTAAAATAATAAACTGAAATTAAATCTCGCTTCAAAAGGAGTAAATAGAGTTATTTAGAAGCAATTTTTGGTTTAAACAAAAGAAAGTTCTTGTAGACTTCCA
>NC_068991.1:1754326-1758125 GCF_001194135.2 Octopus bimaculoides | reverse complement strand
TCTATAACTAAATTATGTCAAAATCCTTATATACAACTATTAAGGTATCGGAGCGAAACATAAATGTATGCTTGTATTTTGATATATACTACTAAGCCTGGATTATTTTACGCAGAATAGAAAAAGATGTGAAATATTTCCAAATATCTATAATCAGGTGTATAAAATATTTCTAGTCTATCTTTTTTTTGGGGGGGGGGGGATTTCTTTACAAATTGTTTACACATTATTTTTCTAGATATCCTTATAGATATTTTTCAGGAGTATTATTTCACCCTCAATTCATGTACTAACCTCAGAATGTTGGTTCTTTTAGTGCCCAATTTCTCTAAAACTTCTTTAGCTAGAACAGATGGCCTCGTTTCGTTTTATCAATTCCTGCATAATTTGAATTTTTCGAAAGTTCACAATCAGCAGATATTTGCCTCTGCTGAGGGCAACACGTGTGAATCTTTACATCTGCCTGCAGCCATTTACCAAAGACATTCACAGAATCTGGGGCGGAATACATTCATACTTCTAGGTATGATTTCGAAATGCATTGTGATGCTTCTCTTTTAGACGGATAAATTAATTTAAGTATGAAATAAATACATTTAAACCGGAAATAAATAGATTTAAGTGTGATGTCTGTTTGGTTTCAGTTCTTTAAACATTATTTTATAATTGGAGTATTTTCAAGTTATAATCTCTTTTCTCTTTTTATATTTTACTTGTTTCACTCATTGGTTTACGGCCATGCTGGAACATCACCTTGAAGTGTGAAGTCGATCAAATCAAACCCAGTGCTTATCTTTTGAGTCTGACACTTAGTCTATCGATCCTTTTGGATGTAAACAAACCGACACTGGTTGTCAGGTGGTAGGGGTCAAATATAAGCACAAATACAAACAGACATATCACACACACACACACACACACACATATATATACATATACGTATATATATGTGTGTGTGTGTTTTTATATAAATACATACATATATATATATATATATATATATACAAGATATTCTAAGAAATGTAGTCACACTGAATGATTGTAAAGTCAGGGTTTATTAAAATGCATTTCCTTTTCAAAATTTGATAGAATCTACTGACAGAATTTGATATATTTCTATGAACGCCTGATTTCAAACTGATGTCTTTTCTGCTCCAGATTCCGCTGAAAACACGAAACAATGGAATCGAAGGCACTGAGAAGCATTTCATTCAATATTTGTTTGCATTCTCATTTAATGGTTGCCTCTTTTTTGCCAACCGTAGCTGCTTTTGTAGCTCAAACTTGGTCTTTTCAGAAATATGTGGGTTCGAGGGAACGCGGTGGTTATTCTCCCGAACCTGTTTGTCCAATCCAACTGCTTGGCAAAATCTCATCAAACTAGGTCCCAACATTACTATGGCATTGTGAGAATGCCTTATATAACCCCATATCTATAAAGTCCTCCTGAATGCTTGGTATGACAGAATGTCGCTGCAGGTTCAAGTAAATGGGACCAGTCACAGAACCCTAAGAAAAAAACAAAAAAACAAAAAAAGAATTGTCCAATTAATCCTTTTCGTGTGACTCCCGGTAAATTAACGTTCCTCCGTATACTGCGGATTATCAGGTCCCCATTAGGTGTAACTATGGCAGTTAATTTATCCTATTCTGCTAATTAAGGTTTTTACTCTATTAATGAGAAAAATATCGGTAGAAATCGTATTTCTATTGGCTTAAAATATGTCGCACTATTAGAGAGTTATTAAATGTAAAGTGAGTACAAGACACATTATTATTCAAAATGTCATTGATTAGATGAGATATTGGTTAGAGGGAAAACTAAATCAGTTAAACACAATAAATTTCAGCAGAAACACGTTGACACTGATCGAGATAAATGAAAATATAATTTCCGGCAGATATCAGTGATAATAATAGATTGAGCGTCAAATACATTCAAATACTGACCACATAGGTAGATATAATAGCTAGTAATACAACTAATGCAGTGGCTGGTCACCTTGAGCGCCCATCATCGTGAATCTACACTTAACCAGTCCTGAAATGCAGTCCTTTTTAAACAGTCATTCTAAAACATGCAACCAACCTAAAGAATGATCGTAAAAAAACCAACGAGGCATTGCGACGGTCTCAGTTTGAGACCAAAAGTTTGATCTCCTTTCAAACTTTGACGCATAAACGTTGATTAGAATTTGTCAGCCACTTTAAAAATCACAGAACTGGTTTAAAACAACGTTACAAAGAATGCTTTAATGATTGAACGTCAGTAGATAACAGGAAGCTTATTTGCAGACTGACTTAGTAACTTAGAAAACAAATGGTCTTCTGCTGCTCATGCACTTCCGTTGAACAGGCCAATCACAGAACGTACAGTTCACAAAACTTCAGATAACACACCGTAAAACTCCAGCGGAAATATAACCTTATTTTCTCCACCATTTTTGCAGATTCAGTGTCCGTTGCGATTTCCTAACAAAGGGTGAATAAATCCGATGGAGATGAAGACATTTACTTTGTAAAGTTGTGGCGAGTAAACCATTATTGAATATAGGGAAGCTATTTACGAAGGAATATAAAGACCTGGTAAGAGAAACATTGAGAATGTAAGAAGTGAAAAGAAAAAGCAATTCGTTTTATTGAAATAAGTTGCAAACAAAATACATAAACAAAAGAAATTAGATATGCTCAGCGTACGGCTAAGAGAGTAACATTAATGCAAAGTTATCCACACCACTCGTATATATTCAGCAAAGAGACTATGGTCCTTCCAGAGCTCTGCACCCGTTTGTTACGTAGTGTAACTCAAGACGTGCACGTTTACATAACATAAACAAAATAACAGCATTACAAGACAGAACACATGTATTAATACTTGTAGAATCTCAGAGTATCTACAAGTAGACATCATATGAAAAAAGTAAATAACACATCGAGGTTTTAAACGCAATTTCTGCACCCAATCACTGTAAACTTTTTCAAAAAACTCTAGCTTCGTTTACACAGATATGAAAGTTTGCGTATGTATGCATGAATCTATGTTTGTATGCGCGTATATAAACCGATATATATATATATATATATATATATATATATATATATATATATATATATATATATATATATATATATATATATATCTACATACACATGCGTGCTTGCATTTAGACGTACGTAGATTACGTGTACGTGCAAGTGTGTGAGTGCAGTTGTGTAGCGATGCTGCACGTTAATATGAGTGCGGCTGTGTATTTGTGTGAGCCTGCTGTAGAGACAGCTTCCTTTGACACGACAACTGAGAGACTTCACTTTTATATGGCCGCCATCTTGAGCATTAGATTGATAACGATTAAAGAGAGAAACTGGCGCCAAAGAAGTCTTCCAGATGTTGGTGACAACGACAGCTGTGGGGTTTTATGGAAGCAATCTCCATCTTTTGCGCATGTGTATGTATACATGCACGCATATATATATAGGTGCGTATGTGCGTGAAAGAGCACAAACACATATACCTGTGTATTTATATATGTATGTATGTTGATATATATATATATATATATATATATATTGTGTGTGTGTGTGTGTGTGTGTGTTTTAGCATGTATGTAGTTGCATACTGATTACACTTCTTGCTGAACGTAAAGATAATTATTTAGCAATGTTTGTATGTGTTTGGGAGTAAGGATATGTACACACACACATCTATCTATCTATCTAACTATCTTTCTATCTATCTTTCTCTCTCTCTCTCTCTCTCTCTCTCCCTCTCTCTCTCTCTCTCTCTCTCTTTCTCTCTCTC
>NC_068991.1:1752762-1754220 GCF_001194135.2 Octopus bimaculoides | reverse complement strand
ATATATATATATATATATATATATATATATACGTGTACGTAATTAAATGTGTATGCAGACAAACTACAGTGTAAATTAAAAGAAATGAGATAAATTCTAATGGAAGTATGCCTCATTGGTTAAATAAAAATGCAGACACATTTCTATATTATTGATGTGTGAAACTGAGAAAGTGGATGTTTCTTGACGGAACGTCTCACAGCTTGTTAACTGATCCTCAAGGACGTTATACCCGGCTTTCTTCTTCATTCATTGCCATGAACCAGTTGTTTATAAAACTGTCCCGAATTAGACTAGCATCGATCTGTCTTTGTACGTAATGCCAGTCCTGAACGTGTTCTTGAATGATCAAAAGACTGTTGGTGTGTCGCCAGATGGCACAATCAGAGGCTACAGCAGGCTACAGGTAATGGTCAATGGGGGCCATCAAAATGACCTCGAGAATTCTTGAGATAGTTCGTTAATATACCACATCTATCTCGGTGGTTTATGGAGAATTCTTTATTCTGCAAAATCTTGATCGATGCCCTTCTACCTCTACATATGTCAGATCTATGAGCCCTAAAGTTGACCTATGCTTTGGTTGTAGAATTTAATGAGCGAAATCTGTGCTGAATCCTTCTCCGTACTGGATTTAACCGGTAGCTCGAATAGAATTCCCCGACGGAGGACAATTTCCTATCTTACCAGTTGCAGACGAAAATAACTAACAGGTGTGATTTGATTAAGTAAAACGATTGATTGTAATGCCCCAGAATGGGCACAGTCACATGGGTGAAAACTTGTTCCAGTTTTTGGACCGTCTCCACCCGCTCTGTACGGTTTTAGTCAAACAGATCGACTTCATTATTTATGTCTTTTTTTTAAATCTTATATTTTATATAATTGTTTCAACGATTTCTTTTCCCGCTAAGAACGATTTCTTTTTCCGCTAAATTACGGAGCAATAAACAAACCAACGCCGGTTGTCAAGCGCTAGGAGTAGGGAAAACAGGTACAAAGTTACACACATATAAGGCAGGCTTCCACACAGTTTCCACCTACCAAATTCACTCAGAAGGTATCATTGTTCGGCCCGAGGCTGTATTAGGGTTAGAAGACACTTGCGCGTGGTGCCGTATAGTGGGATTGAACCCGCAGCCAAATAGTTGCCTATAGAACTCTTTAACGTCGAAGGCATGCCAACGGCGATAAGCAAAGGAATCCTAAAAAGGAATATGACATCAAACAATAATTAATCTCAGGGCAAAACTACGACGATTCCGACCAGTCTTGGTTAGCGTTCACGCCAATTATTCTATGTCAGCCACACTGATTATATATCAGAATAATTAAGTTATTGCCGCTGTAATTGATATAATGAGGCAAAATTTGTAATTAATTACAAATACAACAGTTCAATAGAAGTTTTGTCACACACACACACACACACACACACACACACACACACACACACAC
>NC_068991.1:1752017-1752752 GCF_001194135.2 Octopus bimaculoides | reverse complement strand
ACACACACACACACACACACACACACACACACACACATGTATACATATATATAATTGTTAAAGAGGACAGCAAACATTAAGGCGAGGCAAAGATCTCAAGTCGTATACAGTATTATTGTAGGAAGAAATTCAAAGTCTTACTAATGTTTCTGGGATATCCTCGAGTATGGGATATTCCGTCATCAGAGCCAAATAGGGAAAAAATAGAGAAAATGAGAATAGTGTATATTAATGCGATGACGACATAGAGGAAAGGAGAAAAACAATAAGGAGATGAAAAGAAAGAATAAAAAAGAAGCATACAAGTTCATAGTTCAACTTTCCGAAGTAATGGAAACCAGAGCATGAGTCCTTAGGTGCAATCGAACGTAGACCCATGAGCGTAAGACCTTAGATACAATCCTGCGTATATCCATGTGGGATATCCTAGAAACAGCTGTAAGACTTTGACTTTCTTCCTACAATAATATTGTATACGATTTGAGATATTTGCCTCGCCTTAATCTTTGCTGTCCTGTTTAACAATTATATATCCGCTGCATCGGAAATCTGCAATGGTTCCATAACTACCGTCTCGGCTATAACCTTGGAGCCCCAGTAATCCGTTACAGCACTTACCTAGCATACCTAATCGTTTAGATCACCTGTGAACTAAACCCCCCACACTTTGTGTTTGTATATATATATATATATATATATATATATGTGTGTGTGTGTGTGTGTGTGTGTGTGTGT
>NC_068991.1:1749996-1751709 GCF_001194135.2 Octopus bimaculoides | reverse complement strand
TATATATATCCACAACCACATTCACTCTTTCTATCGTATGGGTGCGACGTTGCACGATGCCAAGGTATTTCTGTTCAAAAACAGACTCGGGTGTGACATCGTCTGCAACAGGCATTTAAGATTCCAAAGTGGCCCTCACCGTTCCCTGTATAGCAAGATCTCTATTTCTATCAGCGGAACTTCATAGAGACATGATTTCATATAAGCTAAGCTTTGTCTCACTCACACAGGTCACAGTGCACCAGACACCAACCCGTTATTGCTAGGCAATCGCTCACCCTAAATGCAGTCTAGCCGTCATTTCCCGATGCATTGCTTCCGTCTATCTGGGATTTTAGCAGCCCCACTCACTAGATTAACTTGCTGAAGGTGCGACTTTTGTGTCCGATAATCCGGCAGCCGGGCACTAGGTTGTACTGGACTATATGTTACTAGATGCACTCTTCAGTGACCTGACTTCCGCCGCGGGTATGTATGTGTGTGTGTGTGTATGTGTCTATACAGCTGAAGAACGTAGGCTCGAAACGTAAAGGACTTTATCACCTTTCCGAGCGTCAAATTAATACACCTGTTTGTTTATACACCTGTCTTCGTCTTTTGTTTTTCTGAAAATTCCAACAATATATATATATATATATGTTTGTGTATATTTAAACGTCATGTGTTATAAATATTCATATTTATGTTATATATATGCATATATATATGTATATATATATAAACATGTATATGCATATATATATATATATATATACATATGCATGTATACCAATATCTATCTATCTACCTTTCTGTCTGTCTGTCCGTCACTGTCGCTCACTCTCTTCCTCTCTCTCTTATTCTCTCTTTCCCTGCACACACACGCACACACGCGCGCGCGCATACACACACACACGCACGCACACACACACACAGATACACACACACACACGCACGCACACACAAATATTGTACGCAGGTACACCGTAGTATATAGCCTCATGTACCATCCGTGTGCAGTGTGGTGTATATTTGTAAAAGCTGAGCCAACAATTTCGGCGAAGCTGGCAGCAAAGAGCGATGGAACTCTGCGGCGATGGCGACGGCGGTGGTGGTTGTGGTGGTGCCGTCGGGTGGGTGCAGGCGACGGCGGTGGAAGCTTTGCGCAGTGTGTCGCAGTGATTGTTACATATGTACTCACATCGTAGCATACTCTGCCGATAGTGTTGTTGTTGTTGTTGCAGTGGTTATGTTTTACAGTATTGTTATTGTTATTGCTGTTGTCGTTGTTGGTGAGGTTTACGTTGTTTATTATTATTATTATTATTATTATTATTATTATTATTATTATTATTATTATTATTATTTACCGTTGTAATTATTATTTATGATATATTTGTTTTTTGATGTGGTTGTTGATGATGGTGACTGTTGTGATGAGAGGGACCGAAGTTTGATGATGGTGGTGCTGGTGGTGATGATGATGATGATGGTGGTGCTGGTGGCGATGCTGGTACTCATAGTTTTACATTTTACGTTTTCCTAACGTTGCAAAGAGAATAGTAGTGGTAGTAGTAGTAGTAGTAGTAGTAGTAGTAGTAGTGGTGGTAGTAGTAGTAGTAGTAGTAGCAGCAGCAGCAGCAACAGGAGTTGAAATAGCAGCAGCAGCAGCAATAGTATTACTATATGAAGTGTTCGCATAAAATAAGTACTATTTGTACTAGTATTAGTAAT
>NC_068991.1:1748464-1749924 GCF_001194135.2 Octopus bimaculoides | reverse complement strand
TAGGACAGGTTTCATCAAATAAGCGTGTATTTTTTCCAGCCATGCCCATCACCGCCTCTTGTTTCCAAAACATGTGTCCTCATAATCTATTACGCTACACTGACCAATGAGTCCTTCCTTTTCGAACAGCGTAAAGTATGATTTGAGGGAGATTTGACTGCTATTTCTGGAGGTTCGTTCTACAGTATAGATGCTCTCTCTCCTACATACATCGACTCTGGTTGAGGTTGTAGTTGGGATTATAGTATGGGAGTAATAGAAAATGTAGTATTGGTGGTGACAGTGGTGGTAGTGGTGGTGGTGGTGGTAGTAGTTGTGGTGGTGTATTACTGAGTGTTGTAGTATTCGATGATAATAGTGGTGTGGTAGAAGGTAGTGGTGGTAGTGGGAAAGTGGTAGTATGGGCAGTAGTGTTGGTAGTTGTTGCAATGGTTGGGGTGGTGGTGGTGTAGGGGTGATAATATATTAGAATCGCTGATGGCAACAGAAGTGGCAGTTATAGTAGTAGTAGTAGTAGTAGTAGTAGTAGTAGTGGTGGTGGTGGTGGTAGTCGAAATATTAGTAGTAGTAGTAGTAGTAGTAGTGGTGGTGGTGGTGGTAGTCGAAATATTAGTAGTAGTAGTAGTAGTTATTGTAAGGTCAGTTGTGGTAGCGACTGTTGTGGTTGTGGTAACAATGGTCGTGGAAGTAGCGTCGGCTACAGTAGAACAAGTGGTTGTAGTGCTGGTATTGGTTATAGTAGAGTAGTGATAAATCCAAAAGTTGCTGCAGTTTGGGTTGTAGTATATAATTAGCTGCTAGGGTGTCCCAGACAGGTCAGATTAATGCGGTGAACGTTACATGTCTTCAACAGTTGACGACTACAGGTGGTGGGATTGAGAGACGAAGTACTGGGGAGGAAGGATTGGTGCGCAGGGATAGGTGCAAGACCAGGTAAAACCTGATGATCCAGATCTAGGATTAAAAACATTCCAGCCGTGACCGTCTCATCTTCTCTCTACTTACAACCAAACTTGGTCTGTGTTATCCTACGTGTGATTAGACTGCTATTTCTAGCAGTTCATGCGAGCATCTGGAGGCTTCTCTCTCTTTGGTTAGGAAGAACGGGTTGTGGTGATGGTGGTGGCGGGGATGTGGCAGTGTAGTGGGGGTGGGGTGGGGGTACTGTGGTGGTGTTTTCAGCAGCAGCACAGCAACAGTTGCAGCAGTAGCTCTAGTAGTAGTAGTAGCTTTGATGGTAGTGGTGGTGGTGGTGGTGGTCCTTGAGTCAGAACTGGAGTGAAAACTATTGGTGTCTGTGTTGACTGGTGTAGTTAACACAAATTGATGATGTTGCTGCTGCTGCTGCTGCTGATGATGATGATGGTGATGATGTTGACGATGACGATGATGATGGTGATGATGTTGATGATGACGACGATGACTATGATGAAGACGGTGATCGTGATGTGATGATGATG
>NC_068991.1:1747238-1748302 GCF_001194135.2 Octopus bimaculoides | reverse complement strand
ACCACCATCACCATCACCGCTAACACCACCACGTCACCTCCCCTCTCGCCACCACAAGCGTTACTATCATTACCAACTGCACCCACACCCCACCACCCCACCATTACAATCCCCTCTATCCCCCCCACTCCCCAACAGACGTTACATGTCGACATATTGATTAATTATAATATTTGATGTTTGACCAGAAACTGTTGAGCTGCCAGAAACAGCCGAGTGAATTGACCGATTATGTCTAGTACTGCACTGAGGAGTGATCTCTTGGGTTCCCCGTTCGAACCCTACTCAAATCATTAAAAAAACCCAACATTTGCTGTTGACGAATTATTTCTGGCGTTCGTAAAAAAGTCCACTCCTTAAGAGGAAAAGGGGCAGTGGCTATGGTCCTTTTATTAGGGTCCGTCTAACGCAGTGGTGGTGGTGGTAATTATAACCCCATTGGTTGTAGTAGCTGCTGTAGTGTTGATAAAAGTGGTGGTTATGGTTGTTGTTGTTGTTGTGGTGGTGGTGGTGGGGAATCCAGGTAGTAGTGCCTCGAGTACTTGCAGCAGAATGAACCCCCGCCGAGGGCACCTAAAGGGCAAATCATGGTGTTGAACTGGATGACGGATGATGTTTGTCACACACAAAAAAAAGACAAGAATAATTACACTGACGTGGTTCCATACATTTTTAGCCTCTTAAGTTTCTTTCACAAATCTTTCGCTGTTGTGGTTGAAGATATTTGCTGAAAATGCTGTACGCTGGGATCGAACGTGAAACCAACGAGCTGTGAAACAAAACTCTTAAACCCACAACTTTATATGCATTCTTTTCTAATGGAGATAAACAAAGTGGATCGTCTCGCGCCCCCCTCCATAAAATACCACATATACTCGATTCCTGAATGTTTCCGGGTTCAGTTCCACTGCGTGGCATGGCACCTTGGGCCAGTGTCTTCTACTATAGCCTCGGGCCGACCAAAGCTTTGTGAGGGGACTTGGTAGATGGAAACTGAAAGAAGCCCGACAGAATAAGTACTAGGCTTACAAAGAATAAGTCCCGGGGTCGATTTCTTCGACTAA
>NC_068991.1:1744520-1746799 GCF_001194135.2 Octopus bimaculoides | reverse complement strand
AAAATGTGTGCGAACTGTGGAACATCTGGCATCCATTTCTCGTCGATCATGTAACCGCTCAAAAGCCCCTTAATTATGAATGAATATGCCGTAGGAAAGAGGGAGAGAGAGAGAGAGAGAGAGAGAGAGAGAGAGGGAGAGAAGAGAGAGAGAGAGAGAGAGAGGGAGAGAGGGGGAAGAGAGAGGGAAAGAGAAGAAGAGAGAGAAATGAATTTCTGGTCGAAACGTTATAATCCACATATGACCACCACAACATACCAATGAGGGAATATGTGGTCGTTTTACTTGCGAGTCATGGCAGCTAAATCTACTTCAAATAGACTGGCTCAGTTTAAAAAAAAGAAAGGCTACATTGGAGGAAGGAGTTATAGGTATACAGAAAAAAAATGGGATCGTCATGGCTGGAATAACTTTGATTCTAGATATACTCAATCAAAGTTAAGCTAGGGCTATATAGTTATTCCATATTCGTAAATATAAACCAGAGAGAGCAGCTCTCCATATCACGGGATTAACTGGAAATAGCAGCCAAATCTCCTTTCAAATCGCAAAGGTTTGCTTGATCAGAGCTGATCAAAGAGTAAACGGTAAGCAAGGCTACACCAGGTTATGTAGTCCTAGATGCACTAGGACAGAATAATAAAATGAATAATCATACCGAATCTTCCTAAGAGTGTACATTAAGGTTTCACGTATCTGTGGAGTACTCAGCTACTTGCACGTTAATTTCCCGTTCAGGCTGTTCCGTTGATCGAATCAACTGGAACATGCGCCGTCGCGAGCGACGGAGTGTCTGTAAGAGTATTCTGGTCAACCACTGCCATTTCATTTTTTATAAGGATGAAAATCAAAGTCGACCTCAGTTGGAGCTGAGCCTAGAAAGCAAAGCGGTGTAACTAAATACCACAAGGCACTTTGCCCAAAGTCCCACTGATTCTAGCAATCCATTGCCTTGACCTTATACCAATTAGTAAATACAATTAATATGTTAATGACATAAAGCTATATTTAATACGTTTTGAATATCAAAGTTGGCAGCATTAATAACTGCTAGAACACATCTCAACGTAAGTGCATCAATCCTTAATTGACCAAAACCAAGATCACGTGATGCTTCAAACCTCGGTGAATGACCTCTTTACTATTTGCCGCACAGTGAACAACGAGGAAGCGTTTATGCGGTCATTGGCACTGTTAGAAATGGTAGGCTAATTTTCCTCGGCTCACGCTCTGGTTTCATAAATAAGGAAAGAATATGTCAGATGAGGTCATCTGAGACACTTTTTTAAAAGACCCCAGGGATGCGACTCGAATGCGTCTCATCAAAGGTTTCCTCAGTCAGGGTTGGACTGGGGCTAAATATCAACCGGGTTCAATCTCGCAACGCAGTACCTTGGACAAGCCTCATCTACTAAGACCAATGCCTTCGAGTCGACCAATGCCTTCGAATCCACCAATGCCTTCGAGTCGACCAATGCCTTCGAGTCGACCAATGCCTTCGAGTCGACTAATGCCTTCGAGTCGACCAATGCCTTTTGTGTACGGAAACTGTGCGGAGAATTGGTTGTTGCTTATTGCTTTATATTCTGTCAGGAGGATAGAAAGGAAGGTCTTACGGTGTATACGCTTTTATTGGCTTTTTAAAGCACTGCTGTGACAGGTCTGTTTGCCCAGCCAAATACCAGCTCATACACAATTTATATGGCCATACAAAAGACTTCCTAGTGCACAAACACACACACACGATCACATTAATCTACGTTAAGTTACAACTATATCCACCCAACCGCCCGTGATCGGGGTCGACCGTCTTCTAATAGGAACAGATACACAGTGCAATGTGAGTTAAACTTGGTGCCTCACTCGGTCCTTCCTTCTGAGAATTTTCTCCTTACAACAATTTCGCTACAGCGAAATTCAAGGTGAGCATAAAACTCGCTCCGTATCCTCAATTTGAAGATGTCCATTCCCTGACATAAATTATGTTGTAATTGCTTCGATAAATAAAACTCCAGCCGTAGTGTTTTCGTGCGATCTGTTTTTGGGTAACTACAATAGTTTTAGGTTTGAAAAGGGACCTCAGCAACAAAGTAGAAAAACAGAGCAGCAGGTATTTACCAATTTGGGCATTTACCAATTTTAAAAACGCTGAAGAAGAACTGATTCGCTCATGACTACTATTCAACAATGATGACGACAAAGATGACGACGACGACGACGACTACAACGACGGAGACCACAACCACCACCACCACCGCCGCCGCCGCCGCCACCACCAC
>NC_068991.1:1743985-1744337 GCF_001194135.2 Octopus bimaculoides | reverse complement strand
GTGTGTGTGTGTGTGTGCGTGCGTTCGGGCGTGTGAATAATTATGTGCAAGCGTGTGAGTGTTTAAATGTCTATGTGTATAGCTGCATGCTAATGTGTATGCGTCTGTTTATATAATTAGTTGTGTGCGGATGCATAGAAAAGTCTGTGTCGGAGAGTTTAAATACATACCTACGCAGCGCACTCACGCACACACACGTACATGCACACGCACACACACGTACATGCACACGCACACACACACACACACACACACACACATACACACATACACATACAAGCACGAACGCTTATGCTTATATACACATAACCATATACACACATCTATATAGGTATCAATGTATACTCGTATA
>NC_068991.1:1738162-1742791 GCF_001194135.2 Octopus bimaculoides | reverse complement strand
ATATATATATATATATATATATATATATATATATATACATGTGTGTGTGTGTGTGTGTGTGTGCGTCTCTGTCCCCCACCACCGCTTGACACGTGGTGTTGGTGTGTTTACGTCTCGGCAACCTTGCGGTTCGACAAAGGGAAACATTTCTTTTGTTAACATTCATGTTCACAGAAAAACAGGAGAAATGTTGAATTCCTGAACTTAGATGTAACACCTTAATTGGTATGAAACAATATAACTTCATTTTTACTGACCATATCAAGCTAATGTCTCGGTTTTCCATTCATTATATATATATATTATGCTACCAATTTATGCATGCATATCTGTCTGTCTGTCTGTCTGTATGTATGTGTGTGTATGCATGCAGGTATGTATGTGTGTATGTACTATGGAGATCAAGAGAGGTTGAAAGGCAAAATTGACTCCAGCGGTATTTGAACTCTGAATTTTAAAGGCCTGATATAATGCCGCTGTGTATTTTGTTCATACATTTACCATGCCAAAGATGTTTCTGTTCATTTGCTCCAAGTCAGTTATGATCAGTCAGAGCTATGACCAGCGGTACGACCATCCTATCATTTAAAACAAATAATTTCATAAAAGTGTAGCGACTACGTAGAGATTTCCTCGTTGGTTTGATGAATAGCGTTTTAATGACGTAGTTACAAATGGTTAAAGAAAATATTTGACCACCAACGTTAGGTTTATTTCAATAATCTCGAACTGGTCTTGGTTTGTTCATTTAGTGCGGTATTTGTGTGTTAATTCTTGCATTCTGTTTAGTTATTCATATTTATTGCATGATTAAGTTGATGCTTATTTTTTTTTTATTGGAAATCCTTCATAGAATGATCACATGATCAAGCAATTTTTGTTTTATATTTTTCTTTCTAGTTTATTTTCGGTTTTTCTAACATAATGTATTGCAATGTCTGCTTGTTATAGATGCATTGTCGGTTGAAAATAAACACGTACAAGTCTGGCAATTGTTACATGCTCAGGTCATGGATTTTACAGCTTCAACATTTGCATACAAATCCGTAAATTACATTAATTAGTCACTAATTAGTCATTTGAAGTATGGTTATTCATTAGTCTGGAACCTCGTAGCTTGCATTTAATAAAGAGGTTTTTAATTTTGAAATGATTTTAACATATAATAATTAATGCAACTAACGCATGTTTATATAGCAACCGCAGTGGTTTTCTGTTCAAATCATAATTCTAAACGCTGGCATTTTTTTATAATTATGAATGTATATTATGATTATTGTGTTCTGTTTCACCAGTCATGTCTTTACATAGTGTAAATACCCGGCAGAACCAGGGTGCATTTAGTTCATGAAGTACAGTGATACGTTTGTTTAATATTTCATGTTGGGTTTTTTTCAATTTATGAGTGGAGTCTGCATTATTCTGTGGGTTGGTCAGCTTATCCGTCAGTGTATTATTGACTAATGTTTGTTTTGTCGTGGCGATGTTTCGCGTGGAGCCTTTTGCTGGTGGCGGAGGAAGGATAGAAGGAGAATGAATAAACAAGGATTGAGAAGGGATTTGAGTGATTAGTTTTATACCTGGAAGGACAAAGGGTTCTCTATTGTTAAATAGTTAATGGCCAAAATGACTCTCTCGTGATGTAATTACTTTCCCTCCTCCGTCTCTCTTTCTGTGTGCGTCCGTGTGCGTCCGTGTGCGTCCGTGTGTGTACGTGTGTGTGTGTGTGTGCGTGTGTGTACCCGTATATGCTATATATATATATATATATATATATATAATATATATATATACACACACACACACACACACACACATATATGGATGAATGGATTTATTTGTATTAATGTATATGTATGCATATCTATCTATCTATCTATCTATCTATCTATCTATCTATCTATCTATCTATCTATCTGTCTGTCTGTCTGTCTATATATTTGTGTTTATATGCATATGAATGTATGTCTGTATGGTGCGTGTCTTTATGGCGTGTGTCTGTAAAAGTACATCTCGGAACTACAGATGTGATATCATTGATATCATGGTTTATAATCTTTAACAGCCAATGATATCGTGGAAATTCTTTCAGGGTGACTCACCACGCATCTCTGTAACTGCACACAGCTGTCTCTAAATATGGCTACTACGTACGTGTACCCGTGTGTACATGTGTGTATGTATATATATACATATATATATATATATATGTATGTGTGTGTGTGCGTGTGTGTATTGCGTGCTTGTGTTTGTAGCTGCATATTTATGTGCACCTGTTGTATATGTGGACGTCTTCCTAAACCGTTCGTACGTGTTTATATGTATGTGTGCCTACATTTATGTATATGGAAGTGCGTGATAGAGTGTGTTTTAATTCATGTAAATACAATATTAGATACATAACAACTTAGTTATAGATGTAAATAAACTTAATAGCGATATGGGTAGCTAGTTTAGTAAACAAACATGTATACATATCGACATACAAATAAACAAACATAGATTCACATAGAGATACATAGATACAAAGATATATAGATAAATATGCATTCGTACGTACATACATACATACATACATACATACATACATACATGCATACATACATACATACACGCTTGTATATACGGGGAACAGCTTTCGTTTCATGTTTCATTAAATACACGACTATGTTCAAGTTTTATCTTTCATAATTCAAACTTTTCATATTTTATTTGCTTTTCTACGCTATTTGGAAGTGGCCATGAACCGAAATAAAGTGAGAGGTGGACGGGCAGGGCTAGAAACTGCGGGAGAGGCGGGGGTGGTGGCGGCGAATGAGTGAGGGAGGGCACGAGTAAGGAAGGGAAAGAGAGAAAAACAGTGAAGATTTCAATGAAAATACTAAATACTTTATATTTTTGTCATGCTTGTGACAAAAGATAAATAAATAAATAAATAAAATAAAGAAGAAATATTGAAAAAATAGACAACTGCTGGCTCCAAATTCTGATAATAAAAGAATATTAGATTTTGGTAAAGGTGCTTGCATAGAGGTTGATGTTTGTTGTCAGCGATTTAGTCGGAGACTTCCACACGGCGTATCTTTCTCCGACAACCTTCACTTCATACGATAGGCGTCGTATGGCGTTATCGTGTTTTTGCACCTACTCTCCTTAACACCAACAAACTGAAATAAGACCCCTTATTTTTCAAACACCCTCCAGAATATTCGAGCTGTTCTATGCAATGCTGTTTTCTGCAGGTGCTCCACCCGGATTGCAACCCCTATTTGTTTAACGTGCTTCTCAACACCTTTACTTACTGCTCCTAAGGCTCGGACAATCTTTCAAATTACGACCACCTTTTTCAGACTGTTTCACTTCCTCACCCGTCATATCCCTCCACTTTTTTTCTGTTTTTATCGCATGCTTTGCCTGTCAGCTGGACATGCTATATCCATAATATCGCACTGTTTACTCTCTTTTCTCAATTATCCCTATATTTGGTTTCCTGATCTCTATCTCATCGTTGCACTCAATCATAAATTCCCACAGGATCTTTGCATTATCATTTTCAATAATGCTTTCGGGTGCATCATCATCATCATCATCATCATCATCATCATCGTCGTCGTCGTCATCGTTGTCGTCAGCATCATCATCATCATTATTATTATTATTATTATTATTATTATTATTATTATTATTATTACTATTATTATTGGCGAGCTGGCAGAATCGTTAGCCCGCTGGACGAAATGCTTAGCGGTATTTCGCCCGTCACTACGTTCTGGTTCAAATTCCGCCGAAGTCGACTTTGGTTTTCATCTTTCCGGGGTCGATAAAATAAGTACCAGTTGAATACTGGTGTTGAAGTAATCGACACATTCTCTCGCCCCAAATGTCTGCCCTTGTGGGAAAATTTGAAACCATTATTATTATTATTATTATTTTACTGTTGTTTCGATTTGTTCTTTTCAGTGTAACCTCCCCTTAAATTGTATATCTTGGAGTTACCTGTACTGTATCTCCGACAAATAACTGTTATCGAATTCTCCCCCGCCAGGCTCCTCGCCTCCCATAACTGCTTCCGATGTATTACAATAAAATTAAAATCGATTGTTTTAAAGTAATTCTTTAATGCCACGATAGAAATAAAAAACGACCTGACGAATGAGCGTCGTGAACTGACTTAATCGACCAAAATCCTATTTATTTCTGTGTGTCTTTGTATTTATTTCTGAATTATATTTTTTCAGAATACATATTACAATGCTAGCTGCCAACAAATTTGCTCTTTATAGCGTGTCTCAATCAGAAGTTATCACTAGTAAAGGGACATCGCTTTCCCCTGATCACCACTGGGCCGCCAATAGAAACAGAACACAACATTTAGTCGATGCTTAAAAACTTTTCATTATTCATAACCATTGTGCAGAGCAGATGGTGTTTGGTAGGAAATTTGGCAAGCATCGCAGTTGTGCACCGCCACCACCGCCACCGAAACTAATACCACCACCACCACCACCATTATCGGAACCACCGCCATCGTCATCGCTACACCCAACGCCAACCCTAACACCACCAACATCAGAGTCGCCGCCACCACCACCACCACCACCACCACTACCACTACAACCGACAACGCCA
>NC_068991.1:1736977-1737800 GCF_001194135.2 Octopus bimaculoides | reverse complement strand
TCTTTATGCTGCGGTGTGTCTTACAGATTTGAAGACTGTCCGCTGTGATTGCAAAAACATTTAGCTGTTATTTCTAGCAGTTCGAATGACCACGAAGGGGGAAAGACATTCGTTTCTTCAATAATGTTGTTAGAATCGTTTACTTGTTTCAGTCATTAGACTGCGGCCATGCTGGGGCACCAATTTGAAGAAATCTAGTCGAACAAATCATTTATCATTCTTTTGTGAAACCAGCTACTCATTCTATCGGTGTCTTTCACCGAACCGCTAGGTTACACGGACATAATACACCAACACCGGTTGTTAAGCGGTGGTGGGGACCAAGCCACACACACAAACATCTACATCTACATATATACGACAGGCTTCTTTCAGTTTCCGTCTATCAAATTCACTCACAAGGTTTTGATCAGCCCAAAGCTACAGTAGAAGACACTTGCCCAAGGTGCCACGCAATGGGACTGAATCCAGAACCATGTGGCTGGGAAGTAACCTACTCGTGACACAGGTACGCTTGCGCAACTGTTGTTGTTGATGTTGTTTAGCTTCGTATGAGCCCTGATCAAGTAGATATATGATAATAAGGGACATTCGAAACGTGTTCCCAAAAATCTTAACGGTCCCGATGACCCTCCTCCCCAAAACATCGCAACCACAGCCACCATCACCAACATCCTCCATCATTACTACCAATACTACACACCACCACCACCACCACCACCACAACTGTGCACCGCTACCATGACAACCACCTTCTACAGCGCCACCACTCCAATATCTTCACTACCACACCAGTACCATCATCATCGTCATCATCATCGTC
>NC_068991.1:1734522-1735949 GCF_001194135.2 Octopus bimaculoides | reverse complement strand
TATATATATATATATATGTTATCCAAAGTGTCGTTACCTTTAACGACAGGAGAATTGATTGATGAAGCATATCGATAATCAAAGCATTCCATTTGTGACCATCCCATTTTTTCCCCATGTGCAGGATACCCAGGACCACGTTTTCAACGTGTATCTTGATTTAAAGGAACTTGGGATGCAATATGAGGGAGATTTTGTTGCTATTTCTAGCATATAGAACGACTACACAGTGCCTCTCTCCTATTTTTTGTGTTGTATATGGTGTTCATATTATTGTTAACGTTGTGCCTGTTATTGTTGTTGTTGTTGGCATTTGATGTTGTTCTTATCGTTGTTGTTGTTGCTGCTGCTTCTTTTGTCTTTTGGAAGATTGCTCACTGAGTTGCAGGCAGTTTCTCATTACGAAGAGTCCAAGATAAGGAAACATAGACAACACTGGATATGGCGAAGCAAAACATAAATGAGATATACTTAATGATACCGTCATTAAATCGATCGAACCGAGGGACCTAGCGTTCGGGGACCAATCGATTTGCTTGAAATAGCAACCAAAGTTATTCAAATCACATTGTGGCAGCTTAATAAAACAGAAATAATCTATTCGTAGATGTACAGTGAAATGGGATGGTCACATTTGGAGTGGCTTTTGTATACGTCCGATTCATTAGGACTGACCTAGATTTAAATAGCACTAACGAATGCGACCACCACCACCGACACTAAGCCACCATCATCATAAAACTAGGAGTAGGCCTGTATGTGGTCGTTCAGCTAAAATAGCAGTGAAAACTATTTCAAATCTCACAAATCTCTGTTATCTTATAATAGGAAGGGCACATAAGATCTTATAGTCCTAGATATACTATGTCTGAATAATGAAAGACAGGATGGCCACAACTGGAATATATTCGTTACGAAGGGAGCAGCATCTACACAACAATGCCCTTCATTATGAGAGATTATCTGACCACCACCACCACCACCACCATCAACACCACCACCGCTACCACTAATAATATCAACACCGCAGTCACCCCTACCACCAGAGGAACCAGAGATAATAGGAGATGAAGAAAAAGAAAGAAAAATATGGTAAGGGAAAGAAGAGAAAGCCGGGGGACCTTGCATGGGAAAATGTTTAATGAATAGCAGAGGAATAGGTTTGGAAGAAATTGGTTTTTGTCTTTGGTAACAGCAGAAGAGTTCCATCGCATAATTAATAATAATGATGATGGAACAAATACATGGAACAAATAGGGGCTGCAATAAGGGTGGAGCACTTGCAGAAAGCAGCACTGCTTGGAACCGCTCGAATACTCCGGAAGGTGCTCGAAAAATAAGTGGTGGTACCTTAGTTCACTGGTAGTGAACAGCTGACGCTGTAGTACATCTACAGCGTTAGAAGCTATGCAAAGGCAACAACAACA
>NC_068991.1:1733399-1734415 GCF_001194135.2 Octopus bimaculoides | reverse complement strand
ATTAAAAAAGCCAGGACACGTAATATAGAAAATAGATGTTCTTGGGGAAAGTTCTGCGAAAACTTTACTTTCCTGAACGTTGATGATGATATTTATTTCTTTATTGCCCATATGGGGCTAAACATAGAGGGGACAAACAAGGACAGACAAAGGGATTAAGTTAATTACATCGACCCAGTGCATAACTGGTACTTATTTAATCGACCCCAAAAAGATGAAAGGCAAAGTCGACCTCGGCGGAATTTGAACTCAGAATGTAACGGCAGACGAAATACCGCTAAGCATTTCGCCCGGCGTCTAAACGATTCTGCCAGCTCGGTAAGAACCAAAGATGAAATTCTAGTAGTTTCGTACAATCTGCTGGGAATAACAGACAATTCTTCAACCCCTCCCTCACCCGCAATAAAGGAACAAAAGAAACTATTTTGAAAATGAAGTGAAACATTCGGTAAAGAGATTCTGAGTCCTTTGCGTCAACGGGATGGTCATGATTGGAAAAACTTTAACCTTATATCTGCACAGGTATGAATAATCTTTGACTGAACAACGATTACAATAACAGCAACATCAGGAGTTTATGAGGAAGGCGTCAGCCAGAGGTGGAAGGAGAAATTCGATATAAATTGTAGCACGAGAAGAAACATGGAGAAACATTGTATCGTGTAACCTAAGATACACCGTGTCACTCGCAGCAGATGATGGGAGGGTCATAACTGTAAGGTGGTCAATGATTTAGATCTGCTCAGATTAGACAACAGCAACAACAATAATAAAGAACACAACAGATTCGCACGCACGCACGTACGCATGTACGCACGTACACACGCAGTACACACGCACGTACACACGCACGCACTCCCGCATACATGCACGCGCACATACATATACACAGGCACACATACACACACACGCATACACACACGTACACACATCCACGCACATATGTACCCACACACATAGGCACATAGACACACGCTCACACACACACACAGATGCACACACACACACACACGCAC
>NC_068991.1:1732979-1733303 GCF_001194135.2 Octopus bimaculoides | reverse complement strand
CAACCAAACAACACTACAACAGACGCGTGTTTATTATTGAAATAACTATCATGTGGTTGTGTTATCTTGGAATTTTAACGTTTGTTAATGGCGACCACAATGAATGTTGGAGGAATAATATTGCTTTTGCATCTACAATACACAGAGGCTGATATCGATACAAACAACACACACACACTCACACACACACACACAAACACACACACGCATATAAATTGGGAGACAGACTGTTGATTACATCTTTTACATATTCTTATCTATCTCTGCCCCTCACTTTTAATATTTATGTGCATATATATGTATGTGTTTGTATGTATATATATA
>NC_068991.1:1730253-1731187 GCF_001194135.2 Octopus bimaculoides | reverse complement strand
TGTATGTATATATATAGTTGGAATTTACAAAAATCAAAAGACTATGTAAACAAGAAGCAGGTGTAATGGTTTGACGCTTGGGAAGGTGAGAAAGTCTTTCACGTTTTCGAGCCTACGCTTACTCTACTTGCTCTTGGTCAGACCAAAGCCTTGTGAGTAGAATTGGTAGACGGAAGCTGAAAGACCGTCGTTTGCATGTATGAATAGACACACACACACACGCACACAGACACACACACACACACACACACACACACACACACACACACACACACACACACACACACACACACAACACACAGACACACACATACACCCATCGCTTGACAACCGGTGTTGGTGTATTCACGTCCTCGTGACATAGCGGTTCGGCAAAAGAGTTCCGATAGAATAAAAGAGATCTGGGACTGTACTCCAGCATGGTCGTAACATGACTAAAAGAAGTAAAAATAAAATATATATTTATCATTTGAAAATTTGTATTCACTTCATTATTTTGCATAAGTTTAATGTTGTTTTTACTGAGTACTCGACTGGATTAAGGGTTCTTGTTGGTTGGGCACATGAGGAGATAGGGACGGACAAGGAGTCTGCCCTACGGATCACTCGGGAAGACCCGGTAATATAACGACATGTGGTAAATGACCTAACACACTGCAACGGTGCCGGCTCCCACCATCTGATCTCACTTGACCAACAACTTTTATCAAGTTGAATCATAACTTTGTATGTGTGACATATTTTCTGAAACTTCCAGTTAAATCTTATATGGCTGGTAAAATTCTAGTATATTTACAAGCGCGCGCATGCATATATACACACATGGACACATATACATACAAATACGCACACATGTATATACATATATACATAAAGACGGTCATGTCTTGCTCTCTCTCTCTCTCTCTGTGTGTGTGCTAATGTATGTGTGTGT
>NC_068991.1:1729014-1730243 GCF_001194135.2 Octopus bimaculoides | reverse complement strand
CTCTCTCTCTGTGTGTGTGCTAATGTATGTGTGTGTGTGTGTGTGTAGCTTCGTTATTTGATTTGCCATTCCATCTTCGGTGTTAAATTTTATTATATTATCTGTGTCGATTCTTTTGTTGAGCCCTTTGGTGATCTTCACTTTTCGCATCGCAATTCATTTTATAACATTTGATAGATGTTTATCATGTTATAGCTTCTGCTGGAAGCTACGAGACAATCTGAGAATTGAAGAATTGACGAAAACTGAAATTCTATCTCACTATTTTCAAAATCTATATTCGGAAAAATACTCTACCTTCAGAAATAAGCATTAAGAATTGAATTCAGAAAGACTTTATTGTATATAATTTTCATATTTGATTTATAAGATTCTTGATGTGAAATCGTGTGCTGAAACAAATTTTGCTGTATCTCGGGAGGGTCATTATGCCAATAATAAACACACGTGCCAGTCATATTTCACTTCTTTCATTTGGGTAACCGTTTTGCTAATTAACTAATCGAGTGTTTGATTAACCGGTATGTTGACCAATTAGTCAGCTACGTTCGTCAGCTTTCGTTGCCATTTGCCATCTTATCCCCTCTTTACTCCAGGTCTGTTTGTCCTCTCGGCATACGTGTATAAACAGTGAAGTGCAGTTACTTTACTTCTGTAGGTTGAAGTACGGATGAGATCGCAATTTTATGAAACTCTTCATCTTTCATTCTAGAATGTAAAAAAAATAAGGAATAATAACTTTAACTAATGAACTATACTTCACACAAGCACACTGCAAAGTATTTGCCCCCCCCCCCATGCTCAAGAAACACACTGATGTGTCTTTATTTACACAACAGCGTCAAGGACGCGATATATCACCGGGAATCGAATTCGAAACTTTATGATCATGAGCCGAATATCCCTAACTATTCAACCACAGGAAAATAGCTTCTTCTTTAGTACGAATATGTGTTCACAACACATTCGGTTCATTAGCCCAAGGGATTTCGGGACACGTGGTGTTACCACAACGTTATGGTGCTGCTGACTGACTAGACACAACGATGTTGAAACACTGGGTGTCCCAAAGTCTCCTTACGCTTTTGAATCCATTGATATGAACACGAATTCGTCGTAAAAGAGAAGTTGTACTCCTGTGACGAAACAATACACTTGATAAGCGCATTCATGTTCAAATCTACCGGAACGTATTAAGACTAAATATACCAATCATCCTATCGACCCCC
>NC_068991.1:1726707-1728988 GCF_001194135.2 Octopus bimaculoides | reverse complement strand
GTTCACTGTGCATATGACGAAAAGTAGTCGTAGTAGTGGTAATAGTGGTGGTCTTAGTGGTAGTGTTTTGTGACTGTATTATTCGTGTTAGCAATGGTAAAGGCTCTGGTGATAGTTCTGGTGATGGTCTAATGACGGTAGGGTTGGCTGTAGTGGCAGCGTCAGTAGTTGTGGCGGCAGCAAGGGTCGAAATGTTGCGGTGCTGAAGCTGATGGCGATAATGATGATGTTGTTGTTGATGATGAAGATGACGATGGTAGTAATACTGCTGCTGCTGCCGAGGATGAGAGCCGTGACGATAATAATAATAATAATAATAACAACAACAACAACAACAACAACAACAATAATTAAGAAGAGGCTGCTCTTTATAAACTCGAACCTCTTTCTGCCTCTGCCTCTGTCTCTGTTTCTGTTTCTCTGTATACATATATGTATGTATATGTGTGTGTGTGTATTATGTTTATATAATACACACACACACACATATGTATGCATGTATGTATGTACGTATGTATGTATATGAGCACGTGAGAACATGGAACTCGTCAACATGTGTTCTCCTGTCATTCAGACTCGGTGACCCTCCCCCCCCCCGCAATCTAATGACTAATTAATGGGTTAAAAAAAAAGAAAACCATAATCAATCAATCATTGAATCTTGGAATCGGTTTATAGTGAGTCAGGAATTCTTAGGACGACTTCGCTGATGATTTCTCTTTTAAATTCTTGTTCCAATAAATGGAGAGCGGAGGATTTTCACATCCGGTTCTTGACGATAGCATCCTTATTCGGAATGGCACGCTCACACGCAAACACACATACATAGATGAACATTCACACATACATTCATACGCCTTCTTATACACACATCACACACATGTGTATAAACATTCACTCACTCATGTAATTACAGACGCACCAGCAAAGAGCCAGTCACTCGCACATTTACATCTGTGCGCATGCGTATGGATGTTTGAGTGCGTGTGCGTGTGTTTATATGCTTTGTGTTTGTTTGTGTGTGTGTGTGTGCTATTGTTGAAATAGATATATAGGTGAGTGCGTGCACCTCTGCTCGTATAAGAGAAAAAGATGTTTTATATGACACATTCTACCAGTATCCCAAGTTTAAAAGTGTTTCGTTAAGAAAACAAGTGGTTCGCGTCAATTCAGAAAGATCCTAAATGGCACCTTTACCACAACTGTTGGCAGTCTAACGAAGATTCCAACCAGACACGCTTCGAAATCACACTCGCCACATCCTCTTCTGAACACCATAACATACTCCTATGTGTTTATTGAGTGCTTGAATTAACATTATATGGTTTTATACAGTTTACATTATAAACTTCGAATTGTCATTATATGTATATATATATATATATATATATATATATATATATACAAAGATTACACGTCAATATGTGAATGTTTGTGTGTGTGTTCGCGTCTATGTTGTGTGTGTATACACGAATATCTATATACATGAATATATACATATATATGCATATATATACTCATATATATACATATACTCATATATATATATGTGTGTGTGTGTGTGTGTGTGTGTGTGTGTGTGTGTGTATGTATATGTAATATACATATACATACAAACACACACGCACACATATATATATATATATATCGTCCATATACATATGCATACACACATACGTGTGTACATACATTTATAGCTGTAAGCTAACAATTATGCAACAAGGAGTCGAGAGATACAAAGAGTGCGGAAAAAATAGAAAATAGAAAGAAAGAGAAAGGAAACAAGATAGAAATAGACAGGAAGTAGGCATAGAGGGAGAGAGGGACAAATAAAGAGAGAAAGGGAGAGGGAAAGAGAGAAAGAAAGAGGGAGGTAAGGAGAGAGGGAGTGAACGAGTGAGTGGTTGAGTGCGAGAGATCTAAAGTTGAAATCACGTGTGTTTTTGATGTGAGAAATGTATGTAAATATAAATAGTTGTGAAAGAGTTTAAGTAGAATAACAAAGATAGAATAAAGATAAAGCGTAAGGAATGGTAAAATGAAGGAAGAAGACTTTAAGATGGAATTTGAAAGATGTCTGTCATAAATGAAATATTTGGCGGTGGTGGTGGCGGTGGCGGGAGGGAGGCTATGATGGAAGTGTGTCTCGCAGTTTATGTATGGCGCTTCACCAAGTTTCTATTGTGTATGTGGTGAAGATGTAAAGTTGTGTCACATCTGATATTTGTACATGTACATATATATATATATATATATATATATATATATATATATATATATA
>NC_068991.1:1723906-1726447 GCF_001194135.2 Octopus bimaculoides | reverse complement strand
ATGTAAAGTTGTGTCACATCTGATATTTGTACATGTACATATATATATATATGAGGCGTTATAATAATTTGGTATTGGAAGGCAGCATGGTCGCAGAGTGCTTGGCGGCGTTTCGTTCACCTTTACATTCAGAGTTCAAATTCCGCCAAGGTTGAGTTTGCTTTTCATCCTTTCGGGGTCGATAAAGTAAGTACCAGTTGAGTACCGGGGTTGATGCAATTGATTTACTTCTTCCCCAAAATTGCTGGCTTTGTACCAACATTACGTATTGCCTCTCTATTGAAAAAATGTGTGAACACAGTGGAGTTGTGTTACATCTAAAATTTAGAATTATTGTAAGAAAATCCCCATAACTGCATTATATGGATATAAAAATCTGGAATGATGTCGCAAATGAAATTTGTAATTACAATTATCTGAAATTGTGCCACGAGTCAAATATGCGTTTAAAATCTCCTGGGACTGCGTCACGGCTAAAATATGTTGTTAGAATAAACAAGAATTGAATCACAAATGAAATATATGATTACAATCAACTGTGTCGCAAGTGAAATACGTAATTTGAAATACTGCAGACAGTCAACAATCCTGTGAACTTATGCGAATTCATCGATTTCCTTACAAAATTTTTGCCGGCACAATACCAACCAATTATCTCGATCTCTTTCATTTCTCTGTTGCTGTTACTTATACCCAGGTCAGTGGCAATAGAACACAAACATGACCACAGTTCTACCACGTTCATTGCAGTCACATCATATTAGGGGCATCTAACACTACATGATCTTCTGTGTGTTGCCTTTTAAAGATGATTGTGTGTCTTCTGAGGAATATTTATACGTAGAAAACCAGGACAAAGGGCCCGTCAGAGTTGAACGAAACCCCTGATCCGGCGTCCTCGGTGGACGTATTTTCTTCTTATGTCTTTCAATTCCAGACAAATGACTCCAGTAAAAATGAGAAAAGATATATCTATATATATATAAAAAAGAGAATGTATGTCTGTGTGTCTGTGTGTCTGTGTGAATCCCTAAAACTCCAGAACTACACAACCAATTTCATTCAAATTTTACACATGCTTTACTTAGGGTCCCGGTTGTGTTTTAGTCAAAAAACATTTTTAACTTCTTGCATAGTTCGAGCCCACAGCAACATAATATCTCCTCCACTGTTTAAGTATTACGTGTCAAAAGTGAAACAAAAACACTCATGTCAAATACTTTCACTTTAAAAATGAAATTTTTCCACTATTTCAGTATCAAAACTGAAACAATCACATTTCGATACTGTAATTTTGGGGGGATTAATTTACACTGCATACAAAAATACAGACATATTATCACGGTACGTTATTAAACACTCACAGATCTACGCATACATACCTGACGACTGACATGCGTGAAATCTCAATACGAAATTTTATTTTCATTTCCTTTAAAACAATACACATTTGCTGTTCCATTACCGATTAATAATTATCGAAGCAGTTGCAAGGTCGGCAGGTAAAATATAAAATTTTTTGTCTCTCTGTACAAGTGCTTCTATTTCCTTAATTTATACTGCATACAAAAGTACGGACATACTATATACGGTACGTTATTAAACACACACACACATACACATCTACACATACATATACATACTTGACGACTTAATTCTTTTATTAACCACACAGGGTCGAAACACGGAGGGGACAACACAAGGACAGAAAAGACACAAAAGTGGAAGAAAAATAAAATCGAACGAAAAGAATGGTAATGATAAATCAAAAGGTGGAATGACGTCTACTCGAACCCCACACTCCAGTTAACGTCATTGAACGTTTTTAGAAAAAAAAAAACTTTGACACGTGTTATTTTATTTTTGTCTCTTTCTCCTTGTTGTGTGTTGCTTGTTTTATATACTTTGTGGACGACTGACATGCGTGAAGTGTGAGTTGGCCAATGTCAATACAAAATTTTATATTCATTTCTTTTAAAACAATTCATATTTACGGATCAATTACCACCGGATGATAATTATCGCAGAAGTTGCAAGGTAAGACATAAAATTCTTTGTCTCTCTGTAATAATCCTTGTGGCAATTACCGTTAAATTAGCAGTTCCATACATGTGCTATTTCGTTCATTTTGCTTATATTTCATAAATTTACACAGCATACAAAAATACGGACATAATATATATTTACAATTGCTTACAAAAATAGAGATAAATGTATATTTTTTCTATGTTCATAATTTTTTTTTACAATATTGTAAACATTTGCCACCAAAGAAAAGACGTTATCCCTCCAGAAACACGTATAAAGCGAGGACGATTACAGAAAACAAAGGCGAGTGTCTCGACAGAGAAAGGAGACGAGACTTTCTCAAGGTCAGCAGTGCATGCCGCAGCACGTCAGTCTCAAGAGAGAAGGGAGATGAGATTTTCCCAGTATCAGCTAAGGCATGCTGTAATACTTAATGCTGAATCATTAGAACAACGTTTAACGCCAGATTAGACAGAGGTCCAATACGATAGCTCTCAGAAATAGATCACATGC
>NC_068991.1:1722499-1723791 GCF_001194135.2 Octopus bimaculoides | reverse complement strand
CCATTGCAACCCATTTCTAGAATGTACCCATTTACCTAGAATATCTCCATTACACCTCCATTCATTTGACTGTCAACCATACGACGGGTCGTGTTAGACGTAGCGTTGACCGCCTCAAAGGAGAGTATTCCACTGAGCTTTTCGGTGGGTTAGAAAATTACATACCTCCACCCCCAATTTCCTATGATAGGTTAGCACTTGGAATCCTCCAATCCTCCGATGTATTACATGTCGATTAGTCGAATTAGACCATCATTTACTCCACAAATGTTTCAACATAACTGTAATATATATATATAAATAAACTATATCATTTTAATCCCGAGCGACGTCGGGTGTCTCTGCTAGTTATATATATATATATATATATATATACAAGCTGAGTTTTCGTACATACGACATTTTAAATGTTGTTCCATTTTAAAGAACTGGGAATCTTCTCAGTCGAAATCCACGTCATGATTTACCTGGTATTTCGAGCATGTTAGTCAACCTTTTTTAAGATCATGTTATATCAACCATTACTGTTTTATGCCACGTGGAAGTAGAAAAGTCAACGTTGGCACGAGTTGGATTTGAACTCAAAACGTCTCGCGACACAATATCAAGTACCCGAAATAGATAAATTAATGTACCAGGTTATTATCTCTACGCATCAGTTGACACAGAGAATGTTTTAGAATGTAGAGGAAGGATTGTCTGTCCCTAAAATAGCAGCATGCACGATACTTGTACTAAGACTTGAACTTGTGAAATTTGACATTACGTGTAAAATATTGCCGTAACCATTCGACCATTGTGCGACGATGTATTAGAGCTAGCCTACTTCATCATTGGCGAATATATTAAGATATACTTGCAGCATGAGAATCTTGGAATTAGGCCAAGTCAGCAGGCAAGCAAAGAACTGCACTGCATTACTCTAGGTTTGTATGCGTGAGTGTGGAAATACAGTTGGATATAAGTGTGTGTGTGTGTGTGTGTGTGTGTGTGTGTGTGTGTAAATACATGCTTACATACATAGATTCATACATACATATATACATGTACAAAGACGCGCGCGCGCACACACACATACACACACACATATATATATATATACACACACACACACACACAAAAACACATGCGCACACAAAATATACACATCTATGCACAATATATATAAGAACACAGGCATGTATGTATATTCATATTGCTATACATATTCAATTATTTTTATTTCATAAACCTTGCAACAGATACATCATCACCATCATCATCACCATCGTCGTCACCGTTGTCGTGATCAT
>NC_068991.1:1708493-1722489 GCF_001194135.2 Octopus bimaculoides | reverse complement strand
ATCATCATCACCATCGTCGTCACCGTTGTCGTGATCATCATCATCATCATCATCACAACCACCACGATCACCACCACCACCACCACCACCACCAATATCAACAACAGCATGGAAAGCGGCCACAATAAAAAAAATATTCCATCAACAACTATCTATGCTGACGCCATGATGAACATCAGTCAACAACGAGCCACATTTGGAGCCTTCATATAGACGCTTGACCTTCTAGAAATAACAACCAAATGCCCCAGGAAAAGACACCGACCGTCTTTGATGCTGCGAGCCACGTTGTGCTATGTGGTCCTAGATGTACAATGCCCAAGATAGAAGGGGAATGTCAAGGCTGGAATGTCTTCAGTCAGCACTGCTCAGTTATGGCAGCAACAACAACAGCAACAAAAAGCCTCTATTTGGTCACTGGACTAAGCTAAAAATAACAGCCAGTTCTCACTCAGATCATGCACGAAACATTTTTTTCTTGAAAAGAGAAGATACCTGTAACAAGGATAACGTATATATTTTCATTTATTCTGCACGTGATCCAGTTATCAGACTGTGGCCATACTGGGGCATCGCCTTGAATATTTTTTTGTCGAGCGACATAAACACACACACACACACACACACACACACACATATATATATATTTATATAGACGTACATACGACGGGCTTTGAGTTTCCGTCTTCGAAATCCAAGGCTTTGATCGGCCCGAGACTATAGTAAAAAACACACGTGCCCAAGGTGCCACGCAGTGGGACTGAACCTGGAATCATGTGGTCGAGGAGCAGACACCTTACCATTCAGCCACACCTGCACCTGCTCAGATTTTAGAGACTGGATGGTTACAACAGAAATAACTTTGATCATGTGACCAATAGATTAGGACTACCCTCGGGGGCAAACCACAACAACGACCATTGATATCTTCGTTAGCACTTTTGTCCTAAATATAACATCTTGGCCAGTCTGCAGTTTGGTTATTTGTTCCAAATCCACACCCTTCTTAGAACTACATACACACAGATCTTTTAGACCTTAGGTATATTTACAACACTCCAAGAACCAAAGAAAGATCCTCAAAGAAGTCGATTGATCCGTCAGAACAAGTAGCCTCCTTCTCATAGAAGACCATTGTTTTAAATAAAGAAACACATTAATATTGTCCAACGTTACAGTACGGAATTCTTTGGTCAGAGTTCTGTTGGATGAGAAGGGGAATGGAACTAGAAATAAACAAACCCTTATCTACAGCCTCCTCCTAAAACGTTGTTCCAATCCCTTTCAGCGAATATCTTCAAAACTCCAAAACACGATTACAATATTATCAAAGACTTAAAAGAAGAATCTGCGTGTGTGTATGAGATATCGTTTCTGTTTTTGTTTTTGATTGTTTCAGACATTAGACTGTGGCCATGCTAGAGCACCGCCTTGAAGAATATTTAGTCGAGTGAATAGACTCGAGTACTTCTGTTTTCTTTTAAGACTAGTACTTACACACACACACACACACTCTCTTTTATTCTTTTATATGTTTCAGCCTTGAGACTGCGGCCATGCTGGGGCACCGTCAGTGTAATCACGTTTTTTAATTGGCCAATTCTATGGGTTTGGCTTTTGGTGAAGGAGGGTGTTCGATACCGCTGCCCTCTTTTGAGTTTCCTGCCTTCATATTGGTTCATGTTGGATTTTGGATAGTAAGAGGTCAAGTTGTTTCTTGAAAACAACTCCTCCTACTCCATGGAGATCCCTCAGATGTTTTGGCAAGGCATTAAATAACTGTGGGCCCTTGAATCCCAAGCTATTGCAATACATGGTCCTCGCTTTAGATGACACAGCTGGGATTTTTGTAATATTTTTGATCATAGTTTTGTCCGCTGTTCAGAGCTGACTTGGGGTTAAACAGCAGCAGCAACAACAACAACTATGACGATGACAAAGACAACAACAAGTGTTAGTACGAGCACTGGCTAACGAAGTATCTTCCATACGCTCGTTTGATATGCGAGAAATAGCTGCCAAATACCCCTAAAATGACACTATTCTGTCTTAAATAGCGAAAGGGCAAATTAATTCTATCAACAATATTGGTTGGTTATAGGTGGAATGTTTTTGATCAGAGGTCTGTTCAATCAAATCCACCTGGGGCTAAGCAACAACAAAATCAATACCACTCCGCCCACCACTGCAACCACCATCACCACCTCCCTTACAGCAACAACAACCATTAACACCATTACGAAATGTCACGTTAGCATTTGCAGCATCTGTAACCTTGCCAACTACATCTTTGCGCATCATTATCTTTCAACAGTGAAATAGCTGCCACAGTTTTTACCCTGTATGTTTGCTTGATTGTTTGCATTAATGTCCACTTTGCTATCGACAGATATCATTAATAAATTAAAGCAGTATTTGACAGAAATGCAAGTGGGGGGATTTAGATGTATCATATTGCTTTCTGAGCTCAAATCATACCCACACCAAATTTGCTATTCATCTGTGCAAAGTCATTAAGATAAAGTACTAGTCAAGTACCGAGGTCAGTGCAATCAAATATATTCCTCGCGCCACTCAGACCAAGCGAAAACCAACAGTGTCGCAGTGTACCTTGGTCTGAAATTAACATTTATATCAAAACTTCATTCAATTGGTTTTCTCTTTGTTCATCATCTTGGACATATACTTATCTGTACAGGAGAAGGTGTTCTGGTTTCAGTGATTGAATGAAAGCGTTTGATACAGTAAACCAGTCGGGCCTACAGAAGATGCATAGAAATTCTGGATGTGTGAAAAGAGTTCAGTTGTACGACAGAGTCCATACACTCTGGCATTAACGGTAACTTCAGGAAACTCTACTCTACACAGTTTAATGTTACAGTCGGATTCAAAGAGGGCTGCATGCAGGCATCAACGATATTTCCACTTCAATTGTCCAGTAATGCTCGAGGTGAGACTCCTCAACTCAGCCGAAGAAGCAGACATTCAAGATCTGATGTTAACTTGCTTAAGGTGTCCTTCTGCGAAGTCAACGGCGAGGCCACTCGTCTTTTATCGAAGGACCTGTTTATTAGTGATGATTCCCGCGTCTCCGACAGTAAAGAGGACATGCGCCTTATTACATGAATCGAAAACATCGATGAAATACCACAAACAGGTACGAATTCGGCAATCATTATAATGAGATACCCCAGAGAAATCATTAACACTCACAACCAAACATGAAAGACAAAGTCAGGAACACTAATATTCAAACCTTATTCAGGAACCATTTGAACGGGATGGGCTACTCAGCTTGAAGAAAATTCTAACTGGGCCCTACCTGCAAGGTCATGCACTATTTATCTTGATATGAGGTCACCATGTTGTGCAGATATAGTTGTGATGCATGTGCCTGGTGTCCCTTTATCAGACGAGTAATCAAGATGGGTCTATTAGGCTACGTATATTTTATCCCACTGCCATTTTGATGGCATGTTCTGCTCTCTCGCTCAATAATAATAATAATAATAATACAAAATCAGCACTCCTGCTTACTGGTATGGACTTCATCCTGAGCCAGTCGGTGATGGTAAAAATGTCACTATCCTCTGGGATTTTCCAGTCAACACTGACAGAACAATCCAGACTAATCGATCAGACATTAAAAACAGAGAAGAAAGTACTTGTAGACTAATAGATGTAAGTGTTCCCACTGGTAAAAATATATCTGTAAAGGAATTTGACAAATTAAGCAAATTTAAGGACATGGAAATTAAAATGCAAAAGATGTGGCATCTGAAAACGAGAACTGTTCCTGGTATTGTGGGTGCCCTTGGTATGACAAGAAAGGGGTGTCAAAAACATCTAGATAATATCCCAGGAGGACCATGTATCAGAGAAATCCAAAATATTGTGTTGACAAGTATTTCGTACTTCCTTAGAAAAGCCCTATCAATTTAAATGTATGTGTTGTATTACATGAAGATATTTCGATACATCCCCTCCCCCACAAATATGGCTGTCCTTGTGGCAAAACTTGAAACCGTTATTATTATTATAAAGGTGGTGAGCTGGCAGAATTGTTAGCACGCCGGGCGAAATGCTTAGCGGTATTTCGCCCGTCGCTACGGTCTGAGTTGAAATTTCGCCGAGGTTGACTTTGCTTTTCATCCTTTCGGGGTCGATAAATTAAGTACCAGACCAGTCCTCTCTCCCCAAATTTCAAGCCTTGTGCCTTGAGTAAAAAGAATTATTATTTTCTCCCAAAATTTCAGGTGCCTTTAGTAGAAAGAATTATTATTATCATTATTATTATTATTATCATTATTATTATTATTATCATTATTATTATTATTATTATTATTATCATTATTATTATTATTATTATCATTATTATTATCGTTACTATTTCTAATGACATCTTTTGAGTAGCTGCAGTATTAGTAATAATAGCATTGCTACTACATCACCATCACCACCAATCACACATACACACCCCCACCGATACCACAGCTTCTACATTACCTTTACCATCTCTCAATAACCGAAGCCGCCACCAAAACACACCACTGAAACCATCAAATGAGAACAACACTAACAATAACAGCAAGAACACTAGCGTTAGTATTTGTTGTCGCTAAGGTTCTTTCCCGCAAAACCAATCATAAGCTTACATACGCTACCACCACCACCACCACCTCACCACCACCACCTCACCACCACCACCAAGAGCAGCAGCACAACAAGCACAAATAACTGCAACAACAACATCAACAACAACAACAGTTAGTTATAACAACACTGCAGAGACCACCCCAAACATGAACGCCGCATACCCCTGTATGCAGACATTGCAAAACAAAATATAAATAAACAATAAATATAAACGAAACAAAATGTCCGACTTTGGCTTCCGGCCCGACATTCGCTATGACCCATATCGAAATTGCAAAAATATAAAAAAATGTAAATCAAATTACAAAAATAAAAAAACAGTAAATAAATATAAAATCAACAAAGAAACAACCATATTTCTCTTTCTTTCTCTCTTCTTTCTGTACATCATTTTCATTCTTTTTCTCTCTCTGTTTGCCTCTTTTTGTTTTCATATTTTTCCCTTGCCTTACGATTCTTGGCGAATCGCCACACAAACTTACTGTCTTACCAATACGAACAACGAACCACCCGACCAACCGACTAACCGAACAGCTGAACAACCGACCGGAGCAAGCAGCCAATCAGCCAACCGGCGGTCGTCATTCATTTTACTCCTCCCACTTCCCGTCCTGTATTTACGATCAGGTATAGAAGTATGCATGCATGAATTCGTGTGCTTGCGTGTGTTTGCGCACGCGCTTGTGTGTGCACAGATAGATAGGGAGAGAGATAAACAGATCGGTAGATAAGCGTATGTCTGCGATCTAACACATACACGGTCAGAAAGACTCGCACAAGCACACGCACAAGTGCTCTCCCCTTTCGCTCTTACACATACGCGCGCGTGCACGCGCACACACAGGCATATATATATATACAGATATATACAGAGATAGTGAAAGAGAGAGAAACAGAGAGGCAGAGTGATAGTGGCAGAAAATTGTTAGACAGACAGACAGACAGATAGATAGATCGACTGATCGATAGATAGAGTGAGAGAGAGAGAGAGAGAGAAGAAATTGGTCGCCCTGTTGCGAATTCGGGATGTATACTGCTACTTACTCCTAAGGCAGGAAATAAATACAACCTAATTAGCAGTTTTATGCAAAATAAGAAACTTATATGCAAATTACATCAGGTTGTGTGAATGCACAAACGTTTTCAATATGGCGTTTAATAGTTTCCGGAATAACGTTGATCAGATGTGAAGATTCTATGAAAAGAAGGAAAGACATCGAATATCTGGATTCTGTTCCACATCTGACTGCGATGAGAAGATTAAGGAACGGGTGTATATCGGATGAGTAGCGTTCCACATAATGTTCACGTGTCTATTGAACGCAGAATTATATCCATTTACATATAAATAAATACACACACACACACACACACACACACACACACACACACACACACACACACACACACACACACGTGTGCGTTTATCTGTCTGTCTGTCTGTCTGTCTGTCTGTCTGTCTGTCTGTCTCTCTCTCTCTCTCCCTCTCTCTCTCTCTCTCTCTCTCTCTCTCTCTCTCTCTCTCACACACACACCTCTGTCTGTTCTTTGCCAAATCTATTTATTTACCACTGAATCAATGATTTGATATTCTAGTTCATCTTAGAGAGTAGAGATTTTCAGATCAGACATGAAACTCATGGGGCAGTGTTGGATAGCATTTCTGATGCAAATTTAGTAATGGATACCTTGACATTAAAATGCATGAGAAATCCAAGTTGAAAATGGAAACCACATTCATAGTTACTTGAAGAGAAATTGGAGGAGATATTTAGATGACTGTTTTATCTTACTGGAAGAAGGTTTGGAGAGAGTTTTTGCATTGAAGACTCTCATAAATAGTATTAACGAAAACATACAGTTTGTTATGGAATATCACGTGATCACGTGATCGACCAGACTATCGAATGTTGTTAAACATCATTGGCCACTTTGCGCTTTGCTCCGTTTTAGCCTTTGAATGATACCCCTCCGCTGGTTAGGCGAGCAGGCCAACATTTCCTCCGATAGGAAGGTTAGTCCGTTACAGGGTTGACCATTTACAGCTGAGTGGACTGGGGTAACATGAAATGAGGTGTTTTGCTAAAGAACAAAACACATAGCCGGTCTGGGGATCGAAACCATGATTTCAAGTTTAATAAACATGGTCTCCCAAAAGTATTGACTGACCTTTCAGTTTAATGTTAAACTGTTTGTATATATATATATATATGTGTGTGTGTGTGTGTGTGTGTGTGTGTGTGTGTGTTTGCATGATTTGACTTACATACCCGCATTTAAAAATATTGGGTACATCTATATACACACACACACACACATACATACACTCACATACACGGGCACATATACACATGGGCACAAGCTCATGCATACATGTACTCCAGCACATCTGTGGCAAATATATTTTACGTTTTCCTTCCTTGCATTATTATTATTATTATCATTGTTGTTGTTGTTGTTGTTATTGTTATTGTTATTATTATTCATCGCCGCATAAAATTCCAAGAATATCTTTAGAGAATGACCCAGTTTAAAAACAAATGTGTGTGTGTGTAGAGAGAGAGAGAGAGAGCCCTGAAAGCCGCATGATCTACAGGAAACCGTGGCCATGTTTAATATTCCAATATAGAACTGGTTTAGTTCAGCAGAAGTGCGGTCTGGCAGCAGCGAGGTTGGCTCCACGTTGTCCTCGCATCTAACAATGCTCTTTCTTGTTCCAGCCATTAATCTCGGCCAACACCTACCAAATAATACGCTAATGATGCCGTAATATTTTATCTTTGCGAGGTGATATACACACACACATATACACACGCACATACACACACATGTACATACATAGGCACACAAATTATAGGCGCGCGCACACGGGAACGCATACCCACATTATATTGGTAATTACATATTAATTTCTCCGCGTGTAAGTGTGCGCAGGCGCGTGTTTGCCTACTATTTATATATATATATATATATATATATTTGTAATATACACGTACATATATATCGTGTAAACATATATAATATACATATATATATAATTTAAAATTTATACACACTGACACACACATACACAATCACACATATATGGGTATAATATATGTATATATATATATATATATATATATATATATATATATATATATATATATATATGAGTGTGTGAATGTGTGTCGGTCTATACATAGATGTATAAATATACGTATATGTATATGTGCATATATACCTGCATGTATATATATATATATATATAAATATATGTATGTATGTATGTATGTATATATATATGTATGTATGTCTATCTTCATGTATATATTGTGCGTGTGTTTCACTTACTACACGTGTGAAACAAAGAGACAGACCAGTGTCAGTTGAAGTAGCAGCCATTGCAACGCAGTTCCCCCGTCCCACCTCACACCCCCACCCGTTTCCTTGTAAGGTATTTCCATGCGCAACATATTACCATAATGGATAATCTACGAAATGTTCTATATCTACACAACATGGCGCACATCAAAATACCTTAGATGGAAACGGGTGGGAAACGGGTGTTAGAATGAACGGTTCTAAAACTCACAGAAGCATCTTTCTTTGTTCACTTCACAAACCTGGCAAGTGTTTTTTGAATCAAGCTCCGATTGGTTCTTTCTCTTTTTATCTCCAAACTCAAGTAGCAGCGGTAGTCGCTGCAGTAGTCGTCGTCGTAGCAGTAGTAGAAGTAGTCGTTGTAATAGTAGTCGTAGTAGTGTTAGTGGTGGCGGTGGTAGTCGTCATGATATTAGTTGTAGAAGTAGATGTTGTGCAAATAGTAGTAGTAGTAGCAGCAGCAACAGCAGCAGAAGTAATAGTTGTTGTAATAGTAGTAGTAGTAGTAGTAGTAATGGTGGTGGGTGGTGGTGGTATTAATTGTAGTAGTATTTGTAGTGGTAGTAGTAGTGTTGTTGGTGGTGGTAGTAGTTGTAGTGGTATTACTAGTAGAATAGTAGCTGTAGTAATAATAGTAGTAGCAGCAGTAGTATTAGTAGTAGTAGTAGTAGTACGAGAAGTTTTAGTAATAGTAGTGATGGAAGTCATAGTGGTAGTATTAGTAGTAATGGAAGTAGTAGTTGTGGCAATTGTAGTAGTAGTAGTAGTAGTAGTAGTTGATATTGTTTAGTCACAATTCAACACTGACCATTCATCTTCGCCTGACTGACTTATTTTTTTTATTCAAATGACTTGGACTCTATTAACAAAATCGCAGCCGTTGCTGTGTGGTTAGAAGCTTACTTCCCAACCACATGGTTCCAGGTTCAGTCCCACCGCGTGACACATTCAGCAATTGCCTTCTACTATAGCCTTGGGCCAACCAAAGCTTTGTGAGTGGATTTGTGGATTAGGTAGAAGGAAACTGAAAGATGCCCGTCGTGTACACACACACACACACACACACACACACACACACACACACACGCACATGCCTGTAGTTGTTGCCCACCACCGCTTAACTGGTGTTGGTTTACTACATCCCCGTAACTTAGCGGTTCGGCAAAAGTAAACGACAGAATAAGTAGCAGACTTTAAAAATAGCACTGGGATTAATTCGTCCGACTAAAAACTCTTCAAAGCGGTGCCCCAGCATGGCCATAATTTTATGTTAAAAGAAATAAAAAATTACAGGATTTGTTCAAGACAAATGCATCCTTCATAAACCGAAGTTGAATTAGATCTGGAACCATTAAGTAAACATAAAGAAACCAATCCAACAATCAATCAAGCAGTCAATGAACCAATCAGTTAATCAATCAATCAATGGAGCAAATAGGGGAGCACTGCTTCGAACCGCTCGAATACTCCGGATGATGCTCGAAAAATAAGGGCTGTTACTTTAGTTCATTGGTAGTGAACAGCTGACACCGTAGTGCACCTCCAGCGTTAGGAGCTGTGCAAAGACAATAAAATAATAATAATAATAATAATAATAATAATAATAATAATAATCCTTTCTACTATAGGCACAGAGCCCAAAGTGTGGAGGAGGGGACTAGTCGATTACAACGACCCCAGTGTTTCACTGGTACTTAATTTATCGACCCTGAAAAGATAAAAGGCAAAGTCGACCTCGGCGGGATTTGAACTCAGAACGTAGTGGCAGACGAAATACTGCTAAGTATTTCGCCCAGCTTGCTAACGATTCTAACAACAGAAACCACAAGAACACTCACAACAACAATATAAACTGTAATTTCTTGCTTTCTTTTACTGGTTTCGTTCATTGACCGTGGTGGTGGTGGTGGTGGTGGCGGTGGGGCGCATTCTGTGTTATCATCGATTTTATCGACTCCTATGCGTCACTGGTACTTATTCTATCGAGCTCAGATGGGTGAAATGCAAAGTCGGTCAGTATGATCAATGATATAATAGAACATGGTAACCAACAGAGTTCTTACATTAAAGGATTCGGGAAATAATTATGGACGTAGATGAATCCTGCGGGATTTGTTCAAGACAAACGCATCCTTCATAAACCGAAGTTGAATTAGATCTGGAACCATTAAGTAAACACAAAAAAATCAATCCATCAATCAATCAGTCAGTCAATCAATCAAGCAGTCAATCAACCAATCAGTTAATCAATCAATCAATCAATCAATCACTCTACCTCTCTATCTATCTATCTAGGGAGAGTGTGTTTCCCATGCAAAGAGGTCGGCTGTTGTCTTAAATCTGTATTAACATCACATGATTCCAAAACTGAAGCAACATCTTCAGCTGAAAACAGAGAGGAAGTCAGCCACGATCGCGCTCGCGTCTGCAAGCACGGAAATAAAACTTCATTTGTAAAAGTAATAAACCTGAAGAAAAGACATGAAATAAAATGTGACACTTTTCACTTTCCAAGGAACATTCGAGATAATAAAATACAAATAAGATAAAAATAGGTAAAATATAAGATAAAACTAAACTAGCTCACAAAAACGTTGACATATGGAACGGAAAATATAAGTAATAAAAGGAAGAAACGAGTCTAATTTCTGGTATGGGATACTAAAGTGTTTAAGACATACCACATGGGAGGCTACCGCCATACAGTCAGGAGGATGAAGTCCCTGCCAAATTGTTTCTACTCAAAAGACTGAAAGCATCTGCTAACAACAAGTCTCGACCCTGTAAAAGCAAAATTGGAGAAATTAACCAGATCCTTGCCTTCAGTGAAAAAATGTCTCTTAACTTCGTAAAAGTCATGATATGGCAGTCAGAGAAATCTGTAACAAAGTAAGACTGAAGCAAAAAAATGAGAATAAATGAAAATGAACAGAAGACAAATGGCTGAAAAGAAGTTTGGTGGAATCTAAAAATAAAAAGAGCAAACGAATTAAAACAAAACCGATTAATAGTGTTGTTTGGGACCACGAATTATAAAACCTGCACCGTTGTGTTATGTCAGCCGCCTATTTGCTATGAGTGTGGTAAAATAAAAGATGAAAGAAGATATGCATTGACGAAAAGTTCGCTTTCTGCATATCTACTTATTATGAGAGCGATCGGTTATGTTCCAGCCGCCTGGAGTGGATATGGTTGATCTTTGACTCCTTGAGAACATCGCTTCATCTATCTATCTATCTATCTATCTATCTATCTATCTATTCCTGTTCGAAAGTTCAAATTCCTGTTCGAAGGTTCAAATTTCTGTTCGAGGGTTCAACTTCCTGTTCGAAGGTTCAAATTCCTGTTCGAAGGTTCAATATGTGAAGTTAATTTCAAATAGCAGTTATAGAGTTCCTTTCGGAGATTTTAGTATTATTGTAAAAATATAAAATTCATCAATATTCTTGGCTCCATTTCTCTCCTTCGGCTTCTGCATTTTTACCGTTACTGGTCACATTTTCTCTTCCCGTTTTCCGTTGGTGAGAACCTCATACGATACATTTTAAACCGAGTTTTCTCAAAAACGAGTGTGTGTCCAGAGATTAATATATAAATATTGTATGTATCTATTTTAATATTTATTCGCAAAATTCAGTCTTAGCCAACTTTATATTTCAATATATCATTCTGAATCCTCTATCGCTGTTTGTGAGGGTTAAGAAAAAATATTTATTACTATTGTTAATACATGTGTGTGTATATGTGCGGTATAAGCGTGCATATATGAAAATATACATACATACATATATATATATATGTATATATATATATATATACATAATTATATATATACATGTATATATAAATATATATCTATATAATATACACACGCATACATATATATGTACGACTGTGTACGTTGCATATTTATGTAAATGGTACTTTGCCAATAAATGACTTTAAAGAAAGGCCACGCGACGAAGCTAACCAAACGCACCGCCTCGTTCTTCATCAAGTTGTTTGTTGGTGTCCTGGCTGCTGTTTCCTTCGAGATTCTAAAAGGACAGTCAGACTAACACGTCATCGTTTCAATGAGCACTCTACTTTAGCTTTTTTTTCCCCCACGAGACTTAACTACTTCACTCTGCAAATGTCTCACATACAATATTTGTTGTAGTATTCGCACTGCGTACCACTGATCTTTAGTCATTTATTCGCTTTCATGAATACTCTCACAGACAGACTCTTAGATAGAGGTGAATTTATGTGCATATATTATGTCTGTGCCTGCATAATGCATACATATATACATACATATATAAATAATGCAAGCACAAATATATATATATATGTATGTATATATATGTATGTATATATATGTATGTATATATATGTATGTATATACGAGTTTCTGTATATATATTAAATATACGTACATAGACGTACACGAATACACAAGTACATATCTGTACGTATATTTTGTTTGTGTGTTTGTATATGAGCATATGTGTGTATATGTGTATGTATAGAATATCGACATGGCTTGTTCAATATAAACCACTGAATTATATCTCAAGCAAGTTAGGGCAACTTTTGCATAGACTCTCACTGTGCTAAAATGCCGGCTATTGTTATCATACTCAACTTCTCAAAAAAATTGCAAGACAGATTTGAAGATTTTGATTTTGTTTCTAAACTTCTTCGATCGGCATCGAGGTTGGTCAAAACAACAATAATAATCGAATGAAATCTCCAATAAACCCGAGAAAATGTAATTAGGGTTTCTTCTGTTTGTCATACATCACCATCGCAGACATAGATAGAACCCGTGTTCTATATATTCCAGTGCCGCCTTTTAAGCTCTTTCTTCTTTGCAGCCATGCCATATAGGTTTCAAATTTTGGCATAAGCCCAGTAATTTGGGGGGAAGTGTTAAGTCAATTACATTGACCCCAGTGCTCAAATGGTACACGTTTTATCGATCTCGAAGGGTGAAAGGCAAAGTCGACATCGGCTGGATTTGGACTCAGAGCACGAAGACGGATGAAATGTTGCTAGGAATTTCGTCCGGCGTGCTAACATTTCTGCCAGGTCACCGCGTTATTGTGTATATAAATAATAAAAAAAAATAATGCCCTAACACATCATCATCTTCATAATCGTGACCAGCAGGGTCACTTTAGTCTCCACAGTTCTTGATACTGTACACAATTCCCGTGGGTCCCTTGATAAAGAGAGGTACCACATCCTAAACCGTGTCTAGAAAAGAGTCACCCAAACGTTTGGCATAAAGTCATTCACCTCTGGACCGCAACCTCTGGACCACAACCGTGCTGTGTCCTCTCTGTCTCTCTATCTGTCTCTCTTTTTGTTTCTCTCACCTACCTAACATCAGCTTTTTGAATCCGGCTGAGTACATGCCAACTCATCATTCAAATATTACCAACCCAGTCATCACTTTCCTTACACTACCCATATATTCAAAATCTTGGGCCTCGCATGAACCACCAAGTCTAGTCCTCCTCTTCTGAAGGTTGGCCCCTTTTTGCGTGTATATATATATTTATATATATATATATATATATATATATATATATATATATATATATATATATATATATATATTTATATATATATACATACCAGTATATGTACACACAAATATATATGTATATGTATGCATGTATATATATATATATATATATAAGCATATATATAAATATATGTGTGTATATACGCAACTGCTTTTGTAAAATCTCAAAGTAATTGTGTGTGTGTGTGTTTTTGTTGGACTGTTTCAGTTTTTGATTTTCTCTTGCACCACTTTAGAAGCTTGTTCAATATTGATAATAGCGTTATGCAAATCCCCTTGACTAATAGCGCACACGCACACACAAGCACGCACACACACACACATGCTCATGCTGCGAATATATGTATAAGCAAACATACATGTATGCATATATATATATATATATATATATATATATATATA
>NC_068991.1:1706257-1708483 GCF_001194135.2 Octopus bimaculoides | reverse complement strand
TATATATATATATATATATATATATATATATGCATATGTGTATAAATATATGTATACATATGAATATAATGATGCATATATATATATATATGTGTGTGTGTGTGTGTGTGTGTATACACATGCATACATGTAGATATATGTGTGTATATATGTACAAAGATGTATGCTTACATAATAGATATAGTAATGCATATATGTATATGCATTTGTGTTTGCATGTGTGCGTGTATATATATATATATATACGTATGTGTGTGTTGTTGCGTATTCGATCGTAACTGATAATTCATTCTGGCTCTGTTATCTATGCATATATACAGCTACCCTCACACACTCATGTACATAGATACACGCATATATTATATATCAGTCAGTCTATCTATCTATCTATCTATCTATCTATCTATCTATCTATCCAATTTATCTATCTATCTATCCAATTTATCTATCTATCTATCTATCTATCTATCTATCTATCTATCTATCTATCTATCTATCTATCTATCTATCTATCTATTTCTATCCACGTGCTGCTATACTCTCTATCTATTTGTCCTTATTTACCCCCTTGTTCCGGTGCTGCTATGCTGCCACTTAGCTCATATTTTACCATTTTAACAGTTCAACATTCCACCATGTTGCTAACGCTATTCACGATGTCTCATCGCTCTGTGGCCGAATTATCAGCATTAGCAGCTCACCAATTCCTAATCGATTTCTTCAGAGATAGATATATGGACTCTGCAGTTGCTGAGACCATATTCCATACATTTGCTTTCATTATTGGTTTCCTTGCGGAAATGGCAACAACCACAGTATAGAACCGAACCCTTTTGACGTCACTAATATCTATTAGAAAGGTACAAATCCTTGCCAGCAATGAATTCTAAGATTGGCGCAAGGCCCGCATTAAAGTGACTCTAATTCTTGACTGGAATTCTATTTTATCGAACTGGAAGGATGAAAGGCAACTCTAAGAACTGCGGAATTCCTTACAATATTATTTCCTTCTTCTTCATTTGTTTTTCTGTTAGTTTTGGTAAGTGTTGCCATGGTGTAGGAACTGCAGAAACTAATACTCTCGACCCGATGGGGTCGCGAAAAAGTTTCGTTTCATTTCCATTGGAAGAGACTTCTTTATGCGGAGGACAAATAGAGGCGCAGGCGAGGCGGTGTAGCAAGAAGCTTGTTTCCCAACCGCATGGTTCCAGGTTCAGTACCACTGCGTCGTACCTTGGGCAAAAGTCTTTCACTACAGCCTCGGGCCGACCAAAGCCTTGTAAGTGGATTTAGTAGGCGGAAACTAAAAGAATCACGTCGTATATATATATATATATATATATATATATATATATGTATATGGAGAGAGAGAGGGGTGGGAGAAAAACGACTTGTTTTAAATCTCTCAGCGAGAGATATACAGCAACAGTACGGAATAGTAAAGTTTATTTGCCAATAGAATGTGGTGGTCCTATAAAGGACGATGTTACTGTTGTCTGAGCACCAGGAAAACATCTTTTCGAGTTGGCTGTCGACGCACAGTCTGAGTCCGTATAGTGTTTGCGAGCGGAGAAAGCTTTCATCAACAACCAGAGATTGTCTCACATTGAGGGCAGGTATACACCAAGAAACCATCGTCTGTGAGTATCACGTAAGGCTGGAGATAGGAGTGATGACCTCCCTTGCATATATATATTCATAAGTTATATTTAAAAGTAAATTTTGGATAGGGACTTTAATGTGTAGAATCCAGACCTTGTTTTAGGACCTAAAACAAAGAAACATTTAGGGATGTCTCGAGAAATGTGCCTTGGGAGCATGTTCACCACTTACACCAACCAGGTGTCATACGCAGCGACTGCATTTTGGTCGCAGGATCCACGCAAGGAATTCCTCGTTACACGTTTAGCATATTTCCAAAATGTACTGGAAGCTTTATTAACCACAACGATCGTTTCGGCAGGGTAGTGTTGTTACCATCCTGCCACACATTTTAGCGAAATGTGCATCTTATGACACTGAAACCTTTTATGCAATCTGAGGAGGTTTCTTCTGCACTATGGGTGCATTCGGTCGCATCATTTCGTTCCACACCCACTAGGGAACAGTGCAAAAGTAAACCGAAACGATCTTGTGCTTAATACACTTCTAGTACACTCTGCTTTCCATTTCAATCGTATATATATGAGTGTATATATATATATATATATATATATATATATATAT
>NC_068991.1:1704738-1706090 GCF_001194135.2 Octopus bimaculoides | reverse complement strand
GGGGGGGGTATACCAGTCATATTATAAGGTCAATAACAATTGATTTTGTTATTCACTTCCATTAACAATTGGTCACGTCCGACATGAGAAATCGATACATGATCTGTCTGTTATATAGATTATCTCTTGTATCGATTCCTGATGACACACGTCACTACTTGCCAAACATCCCTCCCTAGCCACCTCTCTCTCTCATACTCCCTCCATCTCTCGTCCTCTCTCTATATCACTATCTATCTCTTTATCTCTCTACATCTTATTAGCTCTCCCTGTCTCTCTACCTCTCTCTGTACCTTACAACCTCTCACCCCTCCCTCTATACTTCTCTATATCTCTATCATACTACATCTCATTACCTTTCTTTTTACCTCATTACTTCTCCCTACTTCTCTCTCTTTCTCTCCCTCTCTCCCCACATCTACCTCTCCCAGATGCACTTCGCTGTCAATTAGCCTTTTACTAAAAGGTCTCTTTTCAACACAAATTTTAATTATTCAAACCTGTCACGTGACCTTCTCATTTACGAGTTTTAAAAATTTCACAGCGAAACTGAACGAAAAGTCAAGGCTGGAGGTGGGGATAAGAAAATGTGTATCGATGTAGTAGTGGTGGTGGTAATGGTGATTGTTGTACAATGGTGCTTAGATCGGGCGAATATCATAATCGCAAGAATACGGAGAGGAGCGCGATGTTCTTGAGCCCCAGCTGGATGTTCTCGATCCAAGATGCTTTATAATCTAAAATATTCCAGCAGTGACCACCCTGCCTTTCTACGATATACTGAAGACTCAGAACCACATCAGCCAAAGTGTTCCTTTCTGGTGCGTGGCCATTCCGTCGCTTCAGACAGAATTCACCTTAGAATACAATATCCAAGGTGCTCTCTCGATTTCAAAAGATGGAGAGGAACGCATGATTTTCTCTCAGGAAATCACTTCCTGCTAACGTCTTGTCGTAATCGATGGTGGCTCTGATGATCAGATGAATCTAATCGAGAATAACAGATCGAAGATGAATCTGCGATGTTTTTCTCAGTTCTGCTGGTTGCGGGTCTCCCAGAACGTTCGTCACTATCGGCATTTTTTCAGCCATCTTGGAAACGTCTGAACCACTCGTACACTTGTGTGCGGCTCATACACTCCTCTCCATACACTTTCTGCAACTTTGCGTAGGCCTCTGAGCAGGTATCGCCATCACAATTTTTCTGTCATAGCTAATGCAATGATCACACGCTACGCACGTTCCTTCCAAGCACTGCAGTAAACAGCGGAAGTGAAATAGAACGTTAAAACATAGTGCGCATGCACTGTATATATATATATATATATATATATATATATATATATATATAT
>NC_068991.1:1692781-1704286 GCF_001194135.2 Octopus bimaculoides | reverse complement strand
TATATACACACATATATACATATATATATTTATACTTATATATATATATATATATGTATATATATGTTATACACACACAGATGCAAACACACAGATACACACACACACACATGTATATGTATATATAACCACATCAAAAGAAAGTATTTGTAGTCGTATTCTAAGAGCATTAAGAATTTATGTAAGTCACTTCATGCGATCTTCTTAAAATTCTAATCTACACTATTCTATGATTTACGAGGCAACGAAGTAGCCTATAGATTTTCATTCTATCCGCGAGAAATAGCAGCCAAATTTAATTGAACCAACACACAGTTGCATTAAGTAAGGATGGGCAGATTAGATAATTCTATTGCATATAGAAAGAATGCTTAGGAGGCTTGGCTGGTATTTTTGTCACTCAACTTCTGACTTCAACCAAAAACAACAATAATTGGATAATGTATTCTGATTGAGATAAAGAGAGTGAACGAGAGAAATGGAGAGAAGTGGAGAGGGTGAGAAAGAGTCGAGGAGCGTTGAGGGAATTACATCCAGTGTAGACGAGGCCTAATAAGTTCGAACATCTGCATGGTCCTTACTTTCTCTCTCGTTATTGGCCACATAAACCAGCCAAATGGACGTATCTTTCTTAGGAAGACACACACATGCACACACATGTATATACATGCAAATATATATGTATACATTCATGCATACCTACACACACACACACATGCATACATGAATACGTACATATATACATGTATATATGTATATATACATACACATATGCATACATGTTATACATGTATACAATTATATATAATCGAATGCATATATATATACATATATATATAAACATACTTATGTATACACATGCATATGTTTATATATATATATGTGTATGTATGTGTGCATATGTATATTTATATTAAAATATATGTAGCCATATTTATTTACATAAAGCCGTCCATATATATATTCATATGCACACATCTAAACCAGCGCACGCGCACGCACACACAAACACACACAAACACATAAACACTCACTCACACACAGGCACACACATATATGCACCTACATACATACACATACACACATATATACATACGTGTACGTACATACGAATGTATACGCTTTTATATATATATACATACATATATATATATATATATATATATATATATATATATATATATATATATATAGCGTGCGTCTGAGAGCGTTTGTGTGTGTGTGTGTGTGTGTGTGTTAATATATATTTATGTTTCCTTGAAACTCAACTCATATGCTTTCACACACCGAATTGGTTTTCCGACACTCTATCAATTTTCATGGCTACAATATATTTGAGTTAACCGCTTTCTCAGATATACGAGAAGATAGATAGATAGAGAGATAGATAGATAGAGAGAGAGAGAGGGAGGGAGATGGAGGAGAAGGCGGAAAATGGGGAGGGGAGGAAAAGAAAAAGTAGGGAGAGTAGGAGGAGAAGAGAACAAGAAAAGAAGAAGCCAAAGAACAACAGCAATATGATGAAACAAGAACAATGACAAAATGATGGGAAGTATAATATGGAGAAAATAAGACGGAGACGAAAGAGACGAATGAGAGAGGAGGGGAGGAGAAGAAGAAGAAGCAGAAGAATTGGAAGAAGAAGAAGAAAAAAGAATAAAAAAATAAGAATAATTGGAAGAAGGAAAAGGAGGAGAAGAAGAAAAAAGAATAAATAAAATAAGAGGAAGAAGGAAAAGGAGAAGGAGAAGAAAAAGAAGGAAAAGAATAAAAATAAGGAAAAGAAAAAGAAGGAAAAGAATAAAAATAAGAAGAAAAAGAAGGAAAAGAAGAATAAAAATAAGAGGAAGAAGGAAAAGGAGAAGGAGAAGAAGAAAAAAGAAGGAAAAGAAGAATAAAAATAAGAAGAGGAAGAAGGAAAAGAATAAAAATAAGCGGAAGAAGGAAAAGAAGAAAAAGAAAAAGAATAAAAATAAGAAGAGGAGGAAGAAGGAGAGCAGCAATCAGAAGAAGAAGAAGGAAAAGAATAAAAATAAGAAGAGGAAGAGGAAGAAGGAGAGCAGCAATCAGACAAACACACAAAACATTTATTATAAAACTTAACCACAAAAACATAAACTGCAGTAAAATAGAAAAAAAGACAAAAACAAGAACTAAAGCAAAAAAAATACAACAAAAGCCGAAAAGAAAGCTAATTAAAAAAAATAATAAATAATGATTATAAATGGAAGAAAGAAGAAGAGACAGAAGCAAAAATAATGGTAAATGTTGGAGTCTTAAGTCTTCGAGTTTTTATCGATCGATTTGGAAATTGTGAAATTGTCTGAAGTATATAGTTACTACTAACTGGAATATTGTGCCGTATGTTGGTGCTACACCTTGGAATGGTAAAACAGGAAAAATCAATAAGAGAAATACTTTCTGTGGCATTGAACAGGAAAAATAGAAGACGGATAGGAAACATTGAAAAACTCTACACTGTATTAGAACAGATTACAATTGATGAGAATATACTACAAAACACTACAGTATGTTGGCACAGTTCACACACTTCAATACGGTACACCGTCGATGTTAAGACGCTACATTACACTACGATAGACAAGAAAAAAGGAAAAATGGAAAAGCACTGCAATAGACTACGCTGCAGTAGATAAAACAACACTTGAATACACAATACTACTCTGCAAAGATTAATAGACACTCCGACACTGCAATACACTGCTTTACATAAACCCCTTCAACACACAGCCTGTATGGAGAATGGTAATACAGAACACCACTGCAATACACCACAAGAGGTGAATGGCTACTTGCAATAAATCACACTGCCGCTGTTGAAGCACTACTCTACGTAACAAGAGAAAAAACCCCAACGTTACGAAGCACTAAATTAGATCTCATCTCTGTTCTACGGTATGATAGATAAAACAGTACATAAACACTACAATATATATATATATGATTAAAACGTTATACTATTACTAGTTTCGTCCGTCGTTGTCGAGGATGACCATGGTCATCAAAAAGAAGAAGAGGAGGAGAGAGAGAGCGGTGTGTCTTGCTGTGGTCAATCAGTTCGATGCATGATCGGAAGGCTCTGCCGCAAGTTGAGCTCTGGTGGTCTGTTGGGACTTAAAGCAAGGAGTTGGCACTGGACTTCCACAGTTCGTGTTTGCTCTGTGCCGCTGAAATCCTGTTCTGTTCGTACGAGGTGGCACCTCTGTTGGAACGGCTTCGCCAGGCAGAGAGATCTTGTGCTTGCGTTTCCCAGGTGTCGGGGTTGATCACAAAGCTCTTCGATGAGGCTTTTGCCCAAAATGCTTTTCCTGCCCACCCTGCGTGAACTTGCCTTCCGCCTGCCCTACATTATAATGAAAACGCTACAATACATAGCGAGGATGAAACACTGCGTTACACTGCAGCACAATAGAAAAATAAGACAGAGCAATAAAGGAGAGAAAGCACTGCACGATGATCCTTCCTGGGGTTAACACGTGGCTGACACATTTGAGGGGCGGGGAATTCGATCATAACAGCCCTCTTACTTCGTGCTTATTTAATCGACCCCGAAAAGATGCAAGGTAGAGTCAACCTCGACGGCATTTGTACAGATGAAACACTACACCTGAGCAGATGAAACGCCAGCTTACAACACACAGCAACACTGTTGTTATGCTTCCACTTTAAATAACACAGTACGTTGCACTACGTCTGCACTATGCGACACGATATTAAGTGCGCATGCAAACACCTGTCTATGTACATATGCACATGCACACAATGGGACACACACATATATTCGACACACACACACACACACATGTATGCAAGAATATATATGTATCTCATATGCATATCTGTCTGTCTGTCTGTCTGTCTGTCTGTCTGTCTGTCTGTCGATCGATCTTTCTGTCTATCTATCTGTCTGTCTGGTGTTTGTCTGTCTGTTTGTCTGTCTGTCCGTCTATGTATGTATGGATGTATATGTATGTATGTATCTATCTCTCTGTCTCTCTCTGTCTCTTTCTCTCCCCTCTCTCTCTCTCTCTCTCTCTCTCTCTATCTCTCTCTCTCTCTATATATATATATATATCTGTTTATCTATATTCAATATTCACTTCTTTTCCCCCATAAATGCCAAAACCCGCAATATAGAAGATGTGAGCTCAACACTGGCCAATTCGTTTCCGCTATTGTTCCTTCTCCACACACTCGCATACACACACACACATTTGTGTCTAAACACGTATGTATTTGCGTGTGTGTGCGTGTTTCTAAATAAGACAGTTGGAAGGACACTAAATTATAGTTGTAAAGTAGTAATAATATTAGTTATGAATGTAAGCAAGAATATATTTCTTGTATTAACTCTGGAATCTATCGAATTACGAATATTGCAGTAACTGATAGCCGAATCGTTGATGGTTGAGACGATAAGATTGTAACCAACTCAAGGAGGATGTGAGGAGGGGAGGGGGAGATTTTGTTGTGTGATTTGTATTTCTCTGTCCAGTTCAGTTGTGTCTACAGGCCATATTTCAATAATTCTCCACTACTACCGCCAGGTTAATATTCTGTTGATCTATGCTAGGGCTGACATATCTATAATATTGCCAAAATTGCAGTACAAAGGCTAGTCTAGTTCTTTCCAGCCAGAAAATTCTTCAGTTTAAATCAATTCCTGTAACTCTAACTAGTTCCCAATTCTGTCTGATATATTTAAGTAATAATGAGAGTCAGGTTTAAAAAAAAATCTGATTCGTCACTGCAGAACATACGTATGTATGTATGTATGTATGTATGGATGTCTAGATAGCTAGCTATACATACATACATATATATATATATATATATATATATATATATATATATATATATATATATATATATATCATATGAAGCTATGATGAAGCTATACGGTGATACACAAGCACTCACCTACAGAAGAAACAGCTGTAGCCTAATGAAGTTCACGATATAGTTACCTATTCCCTTGTCTTTCATTCAATTTCGTATTACTGCTCTGCACTCGACTGGCACTGTGTTCTGAGAAATAAGTATATTAAATTCTAACGCCAGGTTATTATTATCGCTAGGCCAAAGCGAAATAATGCTCAATACCACAGATTTACTTGTCAGTTGCTTGACCTTAACCAGTTGAGCATGTTGTTTGGTGGCTGGCAATATGTGCATCCCTAATCACGAGCAGAAGTAGTAGGAGAGCATCATAGCTATGTGTTGAGAGGAATTCTTTGGGGTTTGAATAGCCCCTGGAAAGATGGGTGTTTCGTTCAACGTCTTTAAGGAACCTTATTCAAGGATCATTTGACCGGGATGGGCTACTCGACCTGTAGAAAATTCTAACTGGGACCCACCTGTAAGGTCATGCGCTGTTTATATTGATATGAATTCAAATTCACTTGAGGTTAACTTCGTCTTTCTTCCATCTGAGGTCGATAAAATAAAGTACCATTCAAGTACTGATGGTGGGTGAGGGGATATTATTGACTATCCCCCTCGTTAAAATTCAAGACCAGCCTGCTATAGAAATTAAGTCTAATATCGAGTCTAGTACTCACATGCAACAAAGTATATGAAATATTTTGTTCGCTTTCTGTGCTTCAAATAAATCTTTTTTTTTTTCTTTTTTCTTTTTCCTTCCTCAGTTCACTAAAATGTTTGGTTAGCGGGCTGCAGAGTTTTCTTTTTCTTTTGTTTTTTGCGAGGGTGGGTGGTGGTGTTTGGGGACTTGTCGGAATAGGCTCTGTCATTATACAACATGGTGATTTATTTGTTGCAGCGTTTTTGGTAAGACATATAACATGCACACGTACGTTTGGTGGAAGTCTCCAATAAGCTATGAAAATTGTAGCTAAGGTTGTAGTAATACATGTGACCTGCATAAAATAATTTAGTAATAGGGGTAGATGTGGGTGTGTAGTGAGAAGCCTGCTTCCCAACTACAAGCTGGTGCGTTTATGTCTCCGTAGCCTAGCGGTTCGGCAAAAGAGACTAATAGAATAAATACTAGGCTTACAAAGAATAAGTCCTGGGGGTCGACTGAGGGTGGTGCTTCAGCATGGCCGCAGTCAAATGACTAAAACGAGTAAAAGAATAAAAGATCATGATTAGAATACTGAAATGTGGTTAGTGTATATTTATAAATATTGGGACGGGACTGGGCGATGCTGGGAATAGTAAATCATTTTAGCTAAACACATAGCATTAGTTGAGTGACGTTTTTCGTAAGAAAAGAAGCTGTATATATACTGTATATGTAAAGGGAGAGAAAAAGTGAGACGCAGGCTGTGATAGTGAAACGGATATATTTAAGCATTTACGTCTATATAAATATATATATATACGTGTATGTGTGTGTGTGTGTGGTATATACATTTAAACAATAGAGAACTCAATACATGCATGCAGTCTAATAACATCATTCCAATATGTAAATGATCGTTAATCTAGCATTTCATTCAACTTGTACGCATATATACGTATACACACACACACTCTTTTTCTCTCCGTACTCTTTCTCTCTCTCTCTCTCTCTCACACACACACACGCATATATATATATATGCTGAGCTCTTCGTTGAATGCTGCTGTTATGGTGTTCCATAGAAATTCCCTATTAACATCTATTGATTTTTCTCCGAGTCGTTATTTAACAGAAGTTAAGCTTCATTGGATTAGAAGGTAATTTATTTTGGTGGGTTTGATATAAAGAAAACATTACATGTGAAAGGTGACAATAGTCTGAAGCTATAAACGATATTTAATTATGAAATATTAAAAGGATTATAATTGTCACATACATACATGCATACATACATATGTGTATCTATATATATGTGTGTGTGTGTGTGTGTATATATATATATTATATATACATATAAATATGTAAGTATATATATATATATATACATACACATACGCATACACACACACACATATATATATATACATATACATACACACGCATACATATATGTATGCATGTATGTATATATATATATATATATAATGTGTGTGTGTGTGTGTGTGTATATGCGTGTGTCTGTCTGTGTGTGTGTGTGTGTGTGTGTATATGCAGTTTGCTAGGTATGTAGGTTGAAGAAACCTTAGTGTTTTTCACTGAAGACTTTAGACTGCATATCCCAGTTACCTGCTCCTGGTCAGTCGATGATTACATCGGTCAGATTATGAAGTCAACTCAAAATTAAATATTGATTTCTTGCTCTGGCACGGAGCCATAGATTTATAAAGTTGAGATTCGTGTAATTGGATTTTTATTTGCGTCTCTCTTTAGTCAACTGGATGAGACCAGGGCGGCGAGCAACCACTAGGATCCCTTTCAGGATCACCAAGGCAGGTGATGGCAGGGAGGTAAGGAGTTACCGTAAGACCCAATGCCTGACCTGTATCGCTTGCTATAAAATCCTCCTCCTCATCCCCTCATCATCCCCTCATCATCATCATCACCACCACCACCACTACCACCGATTGGTCTGGGAATCGAAAATACGATCTTAGGATCGTGAATGCAACAAGTGAGACGTTATTTTATTGGAATGTAGATTAAGTAACGAAACAAAACAGCAGCTCATCTCTCAAAAATATAACATTCGTTAAACAGCAACGACCAGCTTCGTTACTTTGTGTCTCCAATGATCGGCAGATGTGGTTCTCATAGAACCACATCTACCAAATAAAGGCTCTCATATTTCTGGCTTCTTTAACTTATCGCTCGTAAAAACATCAGCAAAAGTTTGTCCTCCTCCTTGATATTAACGAAGTCTTCCACAGCGTCAGAGACGATATTCTCCAAGAGTAATTGCCTGTTGTTGACTGAACCTGTTTCTTACATCCTTGAATCAGGTACTCCTTTCAGTTCGTTCAGTTGCTGCATGCACCGATAGGGACCTCCATCATTCACACTCTTTTAACTTTAGTCTTCCCTCAGACATTCTTGTTATCACTATTAACTAATTAATTAATTTAAACTTTCAAATAAATTTCAAAATTCATTATAGGCCTTTCCACAGCACATTCGCAACTCTAGCTTCTAAATTCGACTTATTTCTTCCCTCTCCTGTCTTTGGTATTCTCTCACACACCGTCAAAAGGATTCAATTTAAATATAATCATTCGTGGCTTTTCCTCCCCATAGACTCGTCCGAGTCTATTCAGCAAAAGTACTTTGGAGTAAAGATTGTTTGCCAACAAAACATGGCAGTCCCGGTTTAGGACCAGTGTTGCTGTAATTTAGCCCCAGGAGACATCCTCTCCAGCTGGTTGTACGACACGATCTGTCTCCTTATATTTTCGAACAAGGGAATCTAGCCCCCAACATAATTTTTCAGGAGATCAAGCCTTCTTTACTAAAAACTATTTAATAGCAGTGACGATAGAAGAGACATCACAAACCTGCAACTAAAATGTTTTATACTCACTGCACTCAATACGTCTGAACTGGAAATAGAAAACAAGATATCTATTAACAGGTAATTTAGTGTTTTCATCAATTGTCAAGGTGTGAAAATGTGCAGATGCAGTTTGTTTAAATATGTATATTTCAACAACGAAGTTGCATCATTCTATAAATTCAAGCACATAATTATTGCCTCACCAGCTGTCAAAAATTTCAACATCTTTTTCCATATGGCCATTAAAATGCTGAACTGAAATTAAATAGTTATTTATCTGAAAGGCTAAAACGGGATTATAAATAACTTTAATCTGCTCTCAGCTTGATTGTATTCGCTCTTGATCATCCGAAATCTCACGTAGCAAGTGCAGTACTCTGTTCACAAGCTGTTATCCAAGTTTACGGAAGCCTTGCTTCTAAGTGTCTTCAAACTTCTTTCCATTAGCAAAACTCCCAGCAATTATTGTATCACGACAATAAACACAACGCAAACCACTCCATATGTGACCATCAGACATAAATATATCTCATGCAGCTTTTGCGAATTTGAAGCGGTTTTTCACAACTTCATCCCGCTATTCATTTACTCAAGCAACTCAAAGTTCGTTTTTGCCTCCCTATCTTTAAATGTCGTATGGTTCATCAGATATTTATAAAGTTTGTTATCAGAATTATAAAACGAAATACTTTTGTAAATTTAGAAATAGATGCAGCTTGCAAACCAATTTTATGTGTACCAGAAATGATATAAAAATGATATAAAAATGAAGCAATGGATTTGAGCGCCTTTCATCGTGACTGGTTACTCACCGTGGGGGGTGGGGCAGGGCATCTTGTAATGTCAAGGCGATCTGCTGACGTCAGTTCCCCTCAACATTAATTTATTATGGCTTGTTGTGGTGCATAAGGGAGCTGTATTTAATACGAACATTAAATATGGTTTGCGCCATCCAACTGGTCATTCACAGGGGCACCTCACCTCTGCCAATTCAGTGTTTATTTCTCGTACAAAAGAAAAAGATCGCCTACGTTACCATCCCACCTCTACTCTTAGAAAAATAATCAATTAGAGGTTTGCCTCTGGATTATTTAAAAATTGGGCAGTTGAAGAGATGTGACTCACAAAGAAAAGAGCCGAAACGAATACTGCAAGTTATTCCTTCTATAATGATATATATATATATATGTTTTTTTTTTAATGCAAAAGGACACAAGGCCCTATCTATTCGGTTATATCAATCTCAGCAATTGACTCTAGTGTTTATTTTGATGATCCTAGGAAGATAAAATCCTTGTGGTTATTGACCGGATTTGAACTCCGAAATTATAAAGTACGAGCCTAGATATGGTCAGGTGTTTCGTCAGGGGTGTTACAGATACCATTGCCCATCGCCATCTATAGATTTTTTCCATTGGTAAGAATAATATTAAAATATTGTAATAATAATAATAATAATAAGAAGAAGAAGAAGAAGAAGAATAACAGCAACAACAACAGCAACAGTATATTTGGATTAGATCGACGAAATCGTAACCATAGATAGGTTTATCGATTTGAGGATTTCATCGATTTTGTTTTTCTATCCACCCTCACTTCCCGCAACCTTACTTTTTTCCTTCCTTCCTTCATTCTTTCCTCTCCCCCACCCCCCGTTTCATACTTACCTCCCACCTCTCCTTTCCATCCTTACCAGCAGTCATCGTCTGTTTATGCAAGTAAAAGTTTCGACGGGAAGCGAGCAGAGAATATATCAGCAAACGTGGCAATCGGCATTAAGGCGAACGAAGCAAGGAAAGAGTTGGAAAATATGAAAGGTAAAGAGATGAGTTGCTTATGTAGTGAAGCAGTGAAGTGCTTTATCTGAATCTATCTCAATGACTGGACCAGATTAGCGAAAATAAATAAATAAATAGAAACTAGGTTGGAAATAGAAAGAAACCAAATGTTTTGTGGGTCTCTTGTCTTTCTTTCCCCCATTAAATGTTTCCTTCGTTTTTCTTTCCCTCTTTCTTTCTAGCTTTCTGCATTACCTTTCGTAATTCTTTCTCTCTTTCTTCCTTTTTCTCTTTCAAATATTCTTGTCATTCTTTCTTACTTATTCTGACCGGTTTTTTGTCTTTTTCGAATTTCTTTTATTTTTTTCCCATTCCATACTTCATTCTTTCTCCACTTCGTACTTCTACTGCACAGCTGAGGACAGCTATGTGCACCTTGGGTATATACCTAAGGTGCACATAGGTGCAGTGTCACGATTGGGCTTTTGCTTTCTGTCAATTTGAAAGAGGCCCAAAGTGTGTGTGTGTGTGTGTGCTGCCTTCTAAAGCTACGTTCTGTACGTTGTGTAGAAGTGACAATCCTGGGTTACAATACATGAAATGTATGCAGTACCTAGTTATGCTCTTTTCTGTTTTGTATATATATATATACGTGTGTGTGTGTGTGTAGGTATGCATTTATACAGTGTTTGACTATAGATGCAGACGATAAACGTATTTCTCTACAATTAACAGTCTGTCTGTATAATCAATTGCAATCACGTGACAATCGACTCTCAAATTGGGCCAGACGTGACAACTGACTCTTAAATTGGAATTGCAATTCAGACCATAAAAGAACCGGAACAGAGACGGCACGGCATCATGCCCGGCATTGCAACATTTACAGTCAGTGCACGGGTACTTTATCTATCGCTGGTACTTTACTCATTTGTACCTTATTTATTGAACCGAAAGAATGAAATGGAATTTTAGCGAACGTGAGTTTTGGACGCAGGGAGCCGGAACCAATGAGTTACATCAATTGGTGGATGCTCAACCGATTCTGCTGATTCAGTACCTGTGTGTATGTGTGTATGTATGTATGTATGTATGTATAGTTATGTATGCATATAAGTCTATATGTAACTGTGTATATGTGTGTACTTATATGCATGTATACACGCACTTTATATATATATATATATATATTATATGTTTGCATGTACATATACGCACACACATATCACATAAATAGATGCATACACGTCAAACACGCACACGTGTATATATATATATATATATATATATAT
>NC_068991.1:1690368-1691878 GCF_001194135.2 Octopus bimaculoides | reverse complement strand
ACACACACACACACACACACACACACACACACACACACACACACACACACACACACAGAAACATTGTATATGTGCGTGATTCGAGAGAGATAAATGGATAGGTAGATAGATTGATAGGGAGGCAGAGAGATAGGTAAGCACAAATGCGGTTATTAATAAATGTAATTATTTAAGAGGAATAGAAGAAAAGAAATTGAGAAGGTAACAAACATAGCAACAACAACAACAACAACAACAACGAGTAAAACAATAAAAAATAAACTAAGAAAGAAATGAAAGAAGGGAAGGTGGTTATATGTAATATAATCGATGAAAATCGTTGTGGAAATACATCATATAATCAATAGAATTCTTTGTGGAAATTAGAACGGCTTAGCATCACTTAGTGTGGTCGATAGAAATATATTTTAACACTCTTTGAGTAGTTTGTTCTGTAACCAATTCCATTCTCCTCCAGCAACCATTCTACAAACTTGTACAGGTGTCAAACAAGGAACGATCTTATCATCGCCCTCTTTCCGCCAACTCTTTGACTACAACTCACGGACACAACCAGAGTTAGAGTTCTTGTATATTGGCCAAAGAATGCATCTGTCGCTACGCTCGCAAGACGGTAAACTCTGTTACCACTGAAGACACCATAAGACGGGAATATGTTCGAAGTTGTCTCCCCGTCAATGAAAAAATAGATAAATATTATAAGCATTGATGATTGTTTTTCTTCCTCAATGCATAAATATTTGCAATTAATCTAAGAACTCTGCCAACATTAACTATTAGCACTAAACTACCAATATATTTCTCTACCTCTCTGTTTGTCTTTCTGTCTTCCTGTCCGTCTTAACATTTATTGCTAAGTTAACAATTAATGCTGCCTATGTCAAATATATTAATACTAACACACACATTTGTCTATCTATTAGCTTGTCTCTGAACCTAATTATATCTTGTTATCTTATAAATGCTCTCCGCATCAAATATATCAGCACTGACCTCTCAGTTTTCCTCTATCTCACCTCATTATTATTTCTCCTTAACGTTTCTCTTTCTCACATTAAACACGCTAACACTAACATGTCTGTCTATCTATCTATCTATCTATCTATCTATCTATCTATCTATCTATCTATCTATCCGTCTATCCGTCTATCTGTCTCTCTGTCTGTCTGTCTGTCCGTCTCCGTCCGTTGGCCCGTCCGTCTGTCTGTCCGTCTCCGTCCGTTGGCCCGTCCGTCTGTCTGTCTGTCTGTCTGTGGGTCATATAATAATAACAGCTATTCAACAAATTTTATTTTGGTAGTTATGTCAGTAACTGTCTTCGGAGACTCATATGGTCGTTGATTGTTCGAAATGGGGAGAAGATAGACAGCCGACAACTGATGAAGGGTCATTCTTTGTATCACTTGTCCTTTTTTTCTCTCTCGTTATTTGCGTATTGAACTCATTTGTTTTCATATTTCGTGTTGTTTACTGTTGGTGACGTCCTGTACCCATATATGCATATATATAT
>NC_068991.1:1689076-1690358 GCF_001194135.2 Octopus bimaculoides | reverse complement strand
TATATATATATGCATATATATATATATATATGCATATATATAATATATGTATGTGTGTGTGTATATATATATATATGCATATATATATGCATATATAATATATGTATGTGTGTGTGTATATATATATATATATATATGCATATATATATGCATATATAATATATGTATGTGTGTGTATATATATATATGCATATATCATATACATATATTATATATATATATATATATATATATAAATATATATATATATGTGTGTGTGTATGGTGTGCGTGCGTGTGTGTGTGTCCCGTTTGTTTTCCACCACCGCTTGACTACCGGCTTAGAACATAAGCTGTGGGTTCGTTTTTTTTTACTAAACCATTCAGGGCGGTGCTCCAGCATGGCCGACGTCCAATGACAGAAACTAGTAAAAGATAGAATATTTGGACCAAGCGAGCACAGGGAAGCTCCATCGTTTGTATTTGATATCTGATTAGCTTCAGATCGTGAATCTAAAACGTGGTTTACTTACTGTAAGCTGATAGCATTTCCATTCTAATCTCTACGCGCCATCTGACCGAGGAAAGACGTCATCACCTACGTCATACAAACTCTATATCTATGTGCGCTGCAAGATCGATATTATTTTTCAAAATGTTCACAATTTTCAAGCTTTACATATTTGTGTTTCCCTTATAATCAGCCTATGAATAAGGCCCACTTTAGACCGAATTATGAAGCATTAAAAAATAGTATTTCGCAAAACAGTATTTTATAAACAGATGAGACCGTCTCGTTTTGTTATGTTTTGATCCTATTTGACTCTTTATTCACATGAAGATAATGTTTTTGTTGTTTTGTTTACATGATGTAACGGGTTTGTTCATCAATAAAGAACACGCCAGAAACAGCTGTAGTGATTCGCAACACATCTATGTTATAGTTTATACTCGACCACTCCCATATATATATGCATATATATATATAGTTATCGCCAAGCCAACATGGCAGTCCCAAAATTAGGACGAAAGCTGCCGTGAATTAGCTCCAAGAAGCCATCGCCTCTAGCTAGCTATGTGGCACACTGAAATTAGATAAATAACCTTCGAGCAGATAGTCAGCAGCGCCGCCTGGCTAGGGCTTGGCTGCTCTGCATTGACAAGGGGCAACACCCTGAAACTAGTCTGCAGATGCCAAACCAGCAGGGGGACACTGCTGACCTCCCCTGTTCGAAGGTTATAAAGGACACAGGTTTCGTGTGTCACATAGCTAGCTAGAGGCGATGGCTTCTTGGAGCTAATTC
>NC_068991.1:1688140-1688813 GCF_001194135.2 Octopus bimaculoides | reverse complement strand
TGTATGTGTGTGTGTGTAGTGTAAAAGTGTTCTCCTAAAGCTTATTCGGCTGATCTCACTAACGCCACATCTCGTTGCTGTTGGCTATAAGTCGTGATGTGATTTGCTGCACGTTCCTTATAAGACGTAGCAAAGCTGAGACGAGGCGTAAATTGCATCACTCTCAAAGATTTAATAATGGCGCTCTACAAAAATATGTAGCGGTTGCTTTTTCTTTCGTTCGTTTACACCAAGTTCCTAGAGACAATGTGTGTATGTGTGTGTGTGTGAGAGAGAGAGTCCGTGTGTGTGTATGTGTGTGTGTGTATGCATGTGTGTATGAGAGAGATAGAAGAGCTGGATAGAGGGGGAAAGATAGAGAGAGGGTGAAAGAGAGACGGGACATGGAGAAAAAGAGAGAAGGCGAGAAGACTATAGATATGGTAAAAGATATCTTAATTTACTATTGTGTATATACAATAATTTGATAAATAGAAAGATTGTGTGTTGCGCGCGCGCGTGTGTGTGTGAGAGAGAGAGATCTTTGAGAGAGATAGAGGAGGATAAGAATATCTGAGATTCTGTACTATTCTATTTATATATTGTTGTATATATGGGCTATCTATCTATCTATCTATCTATCTATCTATCTATCTATGTATATACATATGCACATATAATATATATGTTTTTT
>NC_068991.1:1686338-1688038 GCF_001194135.2 Octopus bimaculoides | reverse complement strand
TATATATATATATACATATATACATATATATATAAAACGAGTCAGAAAGATATAGTCAGCGGATAAATTAGAGAGAAGAGAAGAGAGGAAGGAAGGAGGGAGGGAGAGATGGGAGAGGGAGAGGAAGAGATATGTTTGGGTTGTATTCGGCATAAACACGGCATAAATTATCAAAGTTGTATCTTGTCTCTTAGTGTTATCATTTGATAAGCACGTGAGAGCTGGGTCATATAATTGTAAACAGTCGTTGTCAGTGGCAACGACCGATGGTAATCGATAGATGTGGTCACTGGTCAGCTAAAGTTGAAGCAACAATGGGAAAAGAGGCTTTATGTGGTCAGTCAACTTGCTCGAAATAGCTGCCAAATACCTTACGAATAGTCGGCGTTTTTTACAAGGACTCATGGAAGAATTAGATACATACAGACATGTGATGTAGCAGTGTTCATGAGGATGCAATTGATATTAAACAGCAACATCACCATCACCACCACCACCACCACCTGCTTCTCCCCTCCTCCTCCTCCTCCTCCTCCTCCTCCTTATCATCATCATCATCATCATCATCATCACCACAATAGAAACCATGAAATAAACTGTCAAAATATATTTGCTTGCTTTGTTCTCTGTTCCATTAATATTGTTCTGTTACGATGGTGTGTTCTACTTCAGAATATATCTATAGATTTCAATAAGCACCACATATGGAGTGAGATGAAATCTTTTTCTTTATATTAGTGGACAGTGAAGGTGCGTGGCTCACGATTGTAAAGATGTGAGTTCCATTTCCAGCAGAGCGTTGTGTCCTTGAGCAAGACACTTTATTTCCCGTTGCACCAGTCCACTCAGTTGGCAAAAATGAGTTGGAAGTGTAATCCAAAGGGCCGACTTGGTCGCATTCTGTGTCACGCTGAATCTCCTTAGGAACTATGTGAAAGGTATTTGTGTTTGTGAAGTACTCAGCCACTTGCATGTTAATTTCACGTGCAGGTTGTTCCGCTGATTTCATCAACTGGAATACTCGTCGTCGTCCTCGACGGAATGCCAGCATTTTATTGCCGGGCAGAGAAGAGCGACGATCAGCTGAACAAGTTGGGACCGAGTAGCCTTTTATTAATCTTACGAGCGACAAAATGTTCTGCTTAACTGTCAGCGAGTACTCCACTTACAAATCCAGCATTGCTAATGGCTTACGTAAATCGGATTAAAGCTTGTTGAGTTTTGTAGAGTGGATTATGTAGAGTGGTTTTCTTTGTCGATTTTGAACGAAATTTGTTGGATTCGATTTCTGTGGATAAGGGATTCAGTGTTGTACGATGTCGATGGTCGTGGGTGGTCGATTTTGGATTTGGGATCAGGATTGCTGGTCAAGGTGTAGATAATGTGTTGTACATTTAGAGGTTTGTCATGTGGATTATGATTATGGATTACAGATGGTGGTGTGGGGTCTGTTATGAATTTTAACCTGACAATTTTATGTTGAAGGTAGTGAGTTATGTCTTAAGAAATGATGTATATATATATATATATGTATGCTTGTGTATATGTTTGTGTGTCTGTGTTTATCCCCCAATATCGCTTGACAATCGATGCTGGTGTGTTTACTTCCCCGTAACTTAGCGGTTCGGCAAAAGACATCGATAGAATAAGTACTAGGCTTACAAAGGATAAGTCCTGGGGTCGATTTGCTCGACTAAAGG
>NC_068991.1:1682891-1686093 GCF_001194135.2 Octopus bimaculoides | reverse complement strand
ATCGCTCCTTGCGTTCAGGACTTCTCTTGTGTGTGTTACTGTATCTGTGTGTGTTCGTGCGTGTTCGTGCGTGTGTCTGTGTGCACGTCTCTATCAATCTACATTAACGTTTTACGAAAGTATTTACGAATAAAAAATTCTTCCGCTGCGATGGTTATTGCGAGGAAGTGGCCCTTGTTTACACACGTGCCCTAAATTAAAGACCTGAAGCGATCCATAAGAAAATTGAATATTGCAAAAGAAAGGCAAAAATGTGTAATTAAAAAAAAAAAAAAAGGTCTTTGGATCGTTCGAAGAATCTTTTAATGAAATATTTCTCAAAGAATTACTAACATGGGACGTCGTTATATTGTATAACGCTTGGCACAGGGCCAATGTACGTCGAGGTGTTAATAATGTAAACCTTGCCTCAGCCTTGGAACCGATGGAATATGGAGAAGCACCGAACTAAATGGTTTTCCATAGAAATATTCATGGAAATCAGGAATGAAGTACAAATCACAAATGTGGTATGTGCAGTAAATGTATCGATTACACCAATGATCACATTAAATATGTGGCCTTCTGCCTTCGATAGGGATCAATATTTAATGAAACTGAGAGGAAAAAAACCCAAAAAACAAAACTTCAAACATAGGAAGCGGGAAATGGTTTCCGTTGTTAAACATAAAACAGTGAATAAAATTTAGAAAAGTCGACTGTTGTTGTTGTTGTTGTACAGTTCTAGATCAACAGTGGTGGAGGGGGTCGATGGTAAAAATTATTTCAGTTGCGACTATTTTTTTTTTAACTTTTAGGATTGTGTAGAACGGCAACGTGAAGGTGCGTGGCCTGGTGGTTAGAGCGCTGCACTCTCGACCGTAGGATTGCGGTTTCGATTCACAGATTGCGCAGTGCGTTTTATTTTTGAGTAGAACATTTCTTTTCACGTTGAGCCAGTTGTTTTTGTTCCAACAAAACCTGGGAAGTTAACCATGCGAGGGACAAGCGTCTTGTTCAGGAGGTGAGAAGTGTTGCAATGGTAGGAAGTGTTGCAATGGGTTCTCATTCTTAAGGTATTTTTCGATGTTGTTGTTGTTATTATTATTATTATTATTAACCCCAAGATTCCGGGTTCGATTCCAGGCAGTGACCTGAATAATAATGATAATAATATGTACGTATGTACGCATTTATGTATCCTTTTGAGCTTTATTTAAGGTTATCCTTTGCAAAACTGAAGCCTGCTACGGATTAAGCTGTGAACAGTTGATAATTTTATAGATTTATTGATAATTAATAGATTTGCACTGTCAATCAATCATTCAGTTTGATTCGGAGAACCTTCCATTTTCCTTAAAACAAGTTAAACTACAGCCATTCACTTGAATGCAAACATCATTATAATACCCTGGCGTAATTGTGTCAGCGCTCATGTTTATAAATATGAATATACTCCAGGACACGAGTCACCTATAGCTTCCTATGTATGAACCGTACCTCACCAGATTCTCATATATTTTTACAGCATCGCCAACTACTTTTTCTTCGTAATGTTCGACCATATCCCACTACATTCTTCCATATTTCACCACGTCCCATTACACTGCGCTCTACCATATAATCTCCCATGTCACACGATGTTCCTTCGTACAGTGGCCCGTTCACCATGTTCACTTGTGTCCCACCAACCATTCCATCTTGTTGCGCAACATTGCGTCACGTTCTGCCATGTTGTGCTTGATGTTCAGCGTTCTATCTATGAATAGCTGGAGGTCAGGTGGCAGACATGACACCAAGAGAGAATTTCGAAATAAAGTCGACCAGACAACAGTGAACTGGTTTATGTGGCAGATAGCTGGGAAGATAACGCTACGGATGGTATGTGGCCGCAATGGCGAGGTAGTAGCAGTAGTAGTAGTAGTAGTAGTAGTAGTGATGGTGGTAATAGCAGGAGCAGCAGCAGTAGTAGTAGTAGTTGGGATGTCTATGCTGTTGTTGGTGTTCTTTATGTTGTTTAGCTTCAGGTGAGCTCTGATCAAGCAGACCAAAAGCGTTCCAACAATGACCATCCCGTCTTTTGCGAAGGCTACTACGATTAAATTATCTAATATATGCTGTCAGTTATTTCTTAAATAGTAGAATATGAATTAAAGGAGATTTGACTGTGTTTTCTAGCAGGTCAAAGGACCAGGTAGAACCTTCATTATTGGCTTATGATGACGTTGTTATAAGCAGTTTTTGGTATTGGTGATGATGAGGATGCTGTGATAGATATAGGGATGCAGACAGAGGGAGAGAGAAGGGGGAAAAGTGGGGGAGAGACAGGTAGAGGGGTGAGAGTGAGATGGGGAAAGAGGGGGAGAAGATAGTAAATGAGGGAGAGAGAAATAAAGGTGGAAAGAGTGTGCTCAACAATAATCATGAGAATTAAAGCGAGAGAAGGAGAGAGAGAGAGAGAGAGGAGTAGAGGAGGAGATACGAGAGAAAGACGCAAAGACAAGAGAGAGAGAGAGGGGAGAGAGAGTCGGTGAAAGAATGAAGAAGAAAGAGAGAATATGAGAAATAGAGAAAAGATACGAAGGGACAAACCGTAAAGAGAGGGAGAGAGTGAGAGAAAGTGAGAGAGAGAGAAAAAGTAAGAGAGAGAGAAAGTGAAAGAGAGAGAAAGGGAGAGAGAGATTTGAGTGGTAGAAAGACATTCCGAGTGTTGTTACAAGAAAGAAAAACGAGAGATAGAAAAAGAGGAAATGAAAGAAAGAGAGAGGGGGGGTTGGGAGGATAATCAGAGAGAGAGAAGGACACAAAGATAAGCAGAGATAGAGACAGGGAGAGAGAGAGAGAGAGGGAGAGAAATAGAGAGGGAGAGAAATAGAGAGGGAGAGAAAGAGAGAGAGTGAGATTTAGGGAGGGAAAGAAATAGAGATATACTAATTAGGAGAGATGCTAACAACAAAGAGAGTGAGAGAGAAGGATGGAGGGAGATAAGCAGAAAGAGCAGAAAATAGGCAGAGAGAGAGAGAGAGGGAGAGAGAGAGAATAAACTGAGAGTGGCAGATAGGGAAAGTGAGAGAGAGAGAGAGAGAGTGAGTAAGGTGAGAGAGTGATGTATAGAAGACAACTGTATTTAGATAAGATGTTGACTAAGTTATAATCTGTTACCATGGTGACCGATGTACGAGACCGGGTTAATTGGGGAGGGGCGTGTCATGTGGAGAGGGGG
>NC_068991.1:1682305-1682881 GCF_001194135.2 Octopus bimaculoides | reverse complement strand
GTGGGAAGTGGGGGGGGGGCTACTGTGTGTGCGGTATATGTTAATGTGGTCAGTTTGGTGAAGATGGCAACGTTGGACACATCAAACACACACACACACACACACACACACTTATATGTCCATGTACATATATACATATAGACGCATGTTCACAGACACATTGACAAACATACTCTCATAGTCACATACACGCATAACACATACGCACATACACATACTTTCGTATATACAGACATATACACATACATATGTATAGATAGATAGATAGATAGATACACACTCACCCACAGAAACACGCATGCGCACCTACTTACAGACTCAATTATATAAATCAGATATATCTCTTGCACTAACCATAAATCAAAACTATAGTACCCCGATGACGTATGCTGTCAAAGTATAGTACTACTATAGGTTACTGAACTCAATACTATAGTTTACTATATATTAGGGAAGTGTAAGGGCTCTCTCATATATTCTCTATTTTATATTATACAACTACATACTATATTGTACTACACATTATAGAACGGTGTAACCTGCTGTAATATATATATATATATATATATATATATA
>NC_068991.1:1681465-1682229 GCF_001194135.2 Octopus bimaculoides | reverse complement strand
ATATATATATATATATATATATATATATATATATATATATATATATATATATATATATATATACATACATACACACAATATATATATATATATAATGTATTATTAGAGGCGCATGGGCTAGTGGTTAGGGTGCTGCACTCATGACCGTGAGATCGTGGTTTCGATTCCTGGAGAATGTGAATACGTTGTGTTCTCCTGCATCTCTATTCCTTTTGAGCTTCAGGTACTTGGTTGATATTTCCTGTTCCTGGATTGCAAATACATACCCTTCAAAGTGGGAGGTAGTAATCCAGTTCTTGGTCCATGATAAACTGCTTTGATGATCGATGTTACTATCATCACGGAGCATTCTGCTAACATATCCATGCATAGTCTTCTGCCTCCAATCAAACAACCCAAATGTTGGTATGAGCACTGGCACTGCAAATACATTGTGGGCCACTGTTTTATTGAATGCAGAGAGTTCCGAGGTCCAAACTTTCTTTATTCGGCTGTAATATTCTTTAGTGACACGTGATTTGTTACAGGTGCCATTGTAAGATGTTTTCATCCACTCCTAGATACCTGTAACATTCCTCGTCAGAGACATGTATGTATGTATGTATGTATGTATGTATGTATGTATGCATATATGTATGTATGTATGCATACGTGCATGTATATATGTATATACGCATGTATGTATGTATGTATGAATGGAATGTATGTATATATAATGTATGTATGTGTGTGCATGCGTGTGTGTGTATGTATATATGTATTTA
>NC_068991.1:1680022-1681220 GCF_001194135.2 Octopus bimaculoides | reverse complement strand
ATATATATATATATATATATATATATATATATATGCAGATAAACTGAAGAAGACCTCTGTCCAATAAGAATATGTATATCTAAAGCATACACATGATTAAATGTAAAAGTAAATTGAACGAAGTTTATTGAGAATTCAACGTTCGGCACGTATTCTGGATGGTATTAAAACGCTTAAACGTGTGCATGAGTAGGATGGAGATGTTGGATTGAAGTTCACACACACACACACACATGCGCAGACATAGCTCTTACATACACAAACTGATGCATATAGACAGACGTAACTATCTACGAGACCATCACACGGAATTTTGATTCCAGATACTGTAGGAACAGACACGATATATAAATTATAAGAAACGAAAGGTGAAATCTTCAAACTGCGCAATGATTTCTGGTCTTCGAGACTGAAGTTTCATATTGACTTCATTGAAATATATATTTTGTTTATTACTGAAAATATATTTGTATATAATATGTAATGAAAGAACTGAGCCAACGAAGGAACCACCATATTGTTGTTCTCTTTGATGGAAGTAAACTGTTAAATCTCCCTCAATTCACACGCAATTGTTTGCAATACAAGAATGTATTGGGTAACATAGTTTTAGATGAAAAGCTGTGAACTGGCAGAAGAGTTAGACGCCGGTCGAAATGTTTAGCGGCATTTCGTCGGTCCTCAGGTTCTGGGTTCAAATTCCACGAAGGATGACTTCGTCTTTCAGCGTTTCAGGGTTGATAAAATAAGTACCAGTTATGTACTGGGGTCGATGTAATCAACTTAACCCTTCTCCCGAAATTGCTGGGCTTGTGCCAAAAAATTTGAAACCAATGACAGGGTGATCACATCTGGAATGCTTTTGATCATGAGTATAATCGGCCACAGCTAACCCCGGATTAGCCAACAAGAACAACAACAACCGCAAGCTAGTGGATCGATCTTGATTATGTTTCAATGTTAAGAGTTCGATGAATATTACTGCATCGACATTATGTTATAATGGAAGTGGCTGAATACTCCACATACAGTTGTAACTTTAGCTTAATTCTCGTTTATACAAACTTTTTTTTTGTAACAAGTGACTAGTCTGGTTCAGCCTTCAACGATGGATAGACCTATATATCCCTCTCATTGTATGATAGCGTAAAATTATGTGGCACAAAGCAACCCATCCCTCCTCTTCTATCTCTGTATG
>NC_068991.1:1676801-1680012 GCF_001194135.2 Octopus bimaculoides | reverse complement strand
ATATATACACACACGTATATTCATATGTATATATATACACACATGTATATTTATATATGTGCGTGCGTGCGCGTGCGTGTATGTGAGATCTATTATGTATCTATCTATCTAACTGTCTGTCTGTCAGTCTGCCTGTCTACGCATGAATGTATGTGTGTGTGTATATGTATTTATATACACACATAAAACAAACGATAGAGACGGAAAATGGAATACACTGGAAACTTTATTGTTCATAACGATCGTTTCGACACATCCTACATGAACTTTGTTTCGCTCGAATTTAATACAGCATGTTGTGTGTTAATGCATTTGGGCAGGAATGGTGAGGGACAGATATATATGTATATATATTCACAGACTACATATTACGGGAGTGTCCAAGCAGTCACATTCTCTGCTAAAAATAGCAGGTTTCGATACTATCGAATCACATCCTATCCTCTTTAATAAGTGAAGGATCACATTCAACAATGTAGTCTTCACTTTACGAAAAGATGAGACTGCTTGCAACTGGAAGGTTTTTGATCATATATCTGTGCGACGGGGTGAAGTGAGACTCAACAACAACAGCAACTACTACTACTACTACTACAAAACCATCACCGCCACCACCACTAGGACAGCTACATCAAGTACAAAACATGCAACCGCGAAGCTTCAAAAAGTTAAAAGCCAAAACAGTTTTAAAAGTAACGTCGCTTTATTTTCTGCTAGTTTGTATCGGGAGTTTTTTGGGGTTTTTTTTGCTTCTTGAATAGAATCCATTTGTTTTCCATCATTTCCAACTGAACAAATCTCTCCTTTATTCCGAAGAAGAAAAACAAAATCACCTAATTCTTCTAGGTATTTCGCATTCGTTTTATCTATAGCCAGTCACGTGTTCACATTTCTTGAGAACGTCTGACGAAAATCCTAAGATTTCAAAATATAATAAATACAGCGACATATGTAATAAATGAATTAAAAGGGGAGGAAATTCCTGACATGTTCTAATCGCGTTGTTTTCTTCACTCGTTTCCGTTTCACTAATGTGTCAAGGTGATAAAGGAGAAATATCAATGTTTTGTGCATTCACGTTCCTGTAAAAATATATTAACAAGAGAGATTGAAAATAAATAAATAAATACGTAATGCTGGAAGACGCTGCCTGGCTATAAAGAATTATAACTGTTGAAGCAAGACAATATTGAAGATGGCAAAAGAAACACAGAGTCTCTCTAGCAGAAAGCCTTCCGGAAATATACGACACTTCTTCATATCAAGAGAATGAGGAAGAAAGCGCGAGAGAGATAGAAGCGAGGAAGAGAGGCAGAGAATGAGAAAGGAGAGGTCGTAAGCAAGGCAGCATAAATAGTTAACATTGTATGAACCATGCAGTTACAAAATTAAGATAAATATTTTAAAAAGTTCCTACACATTTCATTGTTGTTGGTGGGAACGTTTCATAACTCTTACATGAAATGTCAAGAGAAGAAGGATATAAATAAATAAAATATCTGTTTTGAAACCATGAAGCTTAAATGGATTATAAGAGTATCTGGGAACGGAAATATATATCAAGATATAAATTAGAAACAAAACTAGAGATGAATTATTAATCAATATGGAATTGATGTGTTACGAGGACCAATGGCTTCTGTTTCAAAGGAACAGATACGTAAACGGGAAAGAGAAAAGGTGACGTAAACTTGTCTTGCTGAGAACTGAATGGGACCTCCATATTCCCTAAAAAGGGCAGTTGCTACACACTCTAACCGATTTATAGTTTTGGTTTTTCTTCAGTATGGCAGAGTGTATGCGTGTATGTGAAAAGACGAAGATGCTCTGCGAGTGAAAGTAAGAAGCATCTGAAGGCTTTCTTTTCAGATAACTAGAAAAGTGATTGAAAGGGAGTGTGTACAGCATGAGCGTCAGAAACAACAATAGCAAGACGCATAATACACTTCTAATAATCCCTGGTTGCAGTTCCGAGGATCACCGAGAAACATATGTCGTCCTTGGATCACCGAACCGTCGAGGAGAGAACCCACAAATAGAAGACTGTGAGCCAAAACGCCGAGGCCCTCCTGCTTCCCTCGTGCATCTACTTTGTCCTGCGACGAGGAGAAGTAAATGGGGGACAGTCAGGGAATCGAAAACCCCATTGGACAATAGAAAGCTGAATAATTGAGAGATAAACCAACGAAAAGAAGATACCAGACAGATTTGCCTGAGATCAACGTCTGCCACGGAAGAATATATCATACAGACGGATCGGGTGGTAAAGGATGGAACATTGTTGACTAAAGTTAGCTGGAATAGGGTAAATCTAATATACGTCAATAACAACAACTACAATAATAGTATCAAATCGGTCAACAGCAACACTACGATGGTGACCACCACCAGTGATGAGCAAAACGACGACCAGTAACAGCGACAGCGTCACCACCACTACCACCACCACTACCACCAGTACCCCCACCAGCATTATCACCCCACCCCCCACCACCAACAACAACAACAAAGGATACATGGTGTATGAGAATCCGTTGGAGGTGGAGGCGGAAAATACACTGAACTGAAGCAAATAATGAACCACAGTTTATAAAGTGGCATAAATTAGTGTGGCGATGATGATGATGATGAGGAGGAGGATGAAGAGGGGGAGGATGAAGAGGAGGAAGACGAGTAGATGTGTCACGTGGAGGAGGAAACAGAGGCGGAAGAGGAATGCTTGTGTGTCAGACAGGGTCCTTCATTTTGCGAACCTCTCTCTCTCACTATTTTTTTTGTTCTTTCCGATGCAGACCGTCACGAGTTTTCTCTAATCCTTCTGTTTTACTAAATTACACGACACACAGACATTTAGAAATTAGTGTAATTATCTGAGGCTCTCTACGCATGGGCAGACACATATGAACACACATTAATTGCAAAGGCTTGTGCACATATAGATATATGTAGATACAAATACATACGTACACACACACATACATGATATTATCTTCATATACGTATACAGGGTTACACGTAATTACTTTGTTATATGTTGTGGGAGGAACCGAGCCAACTCCACAAGATGGCTTTGAACAATTCACGAACAATACACACGCACGCGCACACACAATTACATCTAGATATTATATGTATATATACAGATTTACACGTATGTATATACATTATAATAATATATATGTATATATATATATATATATATATATATATA
>NC_068991.1:1676555-1676791 GCF_001194135.2 Octopus bimaculoides | reverse complement strand
ATATATATATATATATATATATATATATATATATATGCATATCTATATGTGTGTGTGCGTGTATGAGTATGTACATATCTATGTTCAGATATTTATATGTCAATCTATTTATATCTATAAATCTACCTCTCTCTCGACGTATCTATCTATCCAAACCTACATTTATACTAAGAAACACATACGCGCGCGCGCATTCACACACACATATATATATATATATATATATATATATATAT
>NC_068991.1:1673126-1676049 GCF_001194135.2 Octopus bimaculoides | reverse complement strand
TATATATATATATATAAATAAAATCAAGACGTCATGAAGAAGAATGAAGCATTATGCATCTTCACAGTTTATTTGTTGCAGTTTTATTCTCATTAATTTCCAATCAGACTCGTGTTTCTTCTGCAGAAGTGTCCTGGTCTTCTTTGATGCAGCATTTATGTGAATTTTGTTGGTTCTTTTGTAGTACATATTCATCGAAGGCAGTCATTCCTATACACTTTTGTTCATGGCTTTACCCATGTGGGAGGTAAAGCGAACTGAATATTCAAATACCCGAAGGAGTTTTGTCCAAGAATATTCTAGGTGAGGGATCCTAGAACACAAGGATCCAAGACAGCAGAGTTTGTGTTGAAATACACGATTATAGTTCTGGTATTACTTCAACCCAGAATGACCTGTTTCATATATTAAGTGAACAAATTATTTTCTATATTTCGTAGTAAAAAAAATCCTCCTCAATTAGGTCGGAAAGTATTACCCTAACCCTAACCCTAACCCATCATAATGAGAATATGATGCTATATAAGATAAATGGATAGATTTAAAAAGAATCGAAAGAAAGGGGAAATAATTATCGTTTCAATTTGGGTAATCAAACCAGTCTATAGAAATAAGTTTTATACTTTCTTGAATAATACAAGTCTAGTATTGATTGAGATGAAGGAAGTAAGTTGAAATTCTGGTCATATTTTGTCTCAAATGACGAAGTAAGCTATAATTGTGAGTTTGTTAAAACCTAACGAAAGTAAATTTGCGATTATTTGACTAGATTAACTTATGTACAGTTCTATCCACGTAGTTTCTAATCAAAAATCTTTGTTTGGAAAATACTCAAATGCTTTTCTAAACAATAGGGCGCGTTAAACAGTCAATTCGTTTACGCGATTCAATAGCGCGCAATTAGAAGTAAAAATACGGAATGTTTCTTGCAAGCATAGACTACATTTCGAATTATCAATCGCATACGATGAAGTGCTACTAATAATTGCTCATTTAATATCATATTTAATGTCCCTATTTTTTAAAGTCCAGATGAACATGCTAAAACATGTACGGTTTGTTTTTTTCTTTATTTTCGAACGAAGAAAGGCGGTTACGTAATCTTTGCTTAAAATCAGTAGAATTTGACCCTAAGTAATTATTAGAAATACCACCAGCTATTACTGTATTTATAAACTTGGTTTATTTCTGAGGCAATGCCCTTCAAGTGGTCATACTAATTTACTCATCTAGTTACAATAATGCTTATTAATATTAACCCTACGCTTGCTAGTGACAGAAGCGTTATGTACTCCGTCTATAGTGTTACGTATTACTCTATGGATATTATCATATAGGTTAGACTATCAATTGTCGCTATAGATTAAACTAGATATGTTACTGGTTCCCTTATTAGGTTCAAATAATTCAAATAGATGTAGTTTGGGCTCCTTTACCTCTCTTACACCATCTTCTGTAGGTTCTCTATTGCTCCCACTGCAACCTCTCGCCAATCAGATGTTCATTATCCCGCTTAAATAATTCATATTATGATTCACCTTATCCGTATAGTTATTATTATCAGTCATATTCTTACTATTTATATTAGTTTTATTATTTGCCTTTACTAGGTTTCTACCAAAGAATTTGAGGATTCTCTTAAAATTCTGTGTTGCTATAACTTGGTCTCGGTTCCTAGTTGTCGAAAAGGCAATTTGCTAGATGATGGAAATTGTCTATCTAATGTGCCAAAAGACCTTTTAAGGTATATTTGTAACTGAGTCCTGAAGACTGCGTTATACTATATTAGATCTAACTCTTCTTTTAGGAGATGGTCACTGTTTTTCTAAGCCGCCTCGTTCTGATGTCTAATGTATGTTTTTTCAATGAATCTATTATTACGTTTATTATGGAGGTTTACTTAAAATTATATCGTTATCCATTATGCCACCATTCTTATTATTTTCATGTTCTGAATGATGACTCAAAATCTTATTGTCCGTGTCTCGGTTTTCTTCTCAATTTCTTATAGCATATATCCATTTGATTCACAATATATACCCTATTCATTTGCCCTGTGATTTCATTTTTAGGGGTATAGAATATACGCACTGGAGATTGTGCTAACACTATGTTATGACAACAGAAACAAGATGGTGTAGACATACTTCTGAAAAGGTCTCAGAAAATGACAAAGCGACCACACTCCCGAATAGACCCTTGCACACAAATAAGATCAAGGCTAATCAGACAGACATTGTTGGTAAGAACTATAAACGAAAAAATAATGCATTCTAATCAGCTAATCAGACCTAAAAGAAATTAAGAAACCCCTGAAATGCAAACATCTGGTAATAGACGTCACAAAAATGTGAAACCTGAAGGCAGAAATAATCCCTATAATAATTGGTGCTTTAGATAGAGGCAAAAACCAAAAACACAAGTACATAACCAAACCCTAGGATTTACAAATACAGAAAATAGCAATGCTTGGCACCGCACACAACTTCCATAGAGGACTTTCAATGCAGTAAAAATAATGACACCAGAAGAAACCACAAAACATACCAAAGGTTTCATAGAACTTCGCTCGGTCGTGCAGTGAAAGCACGCAATAAGAATAAGACTACTGAATAATAATAATAATAACAATGATAATAATAATAATAATAATAATGATAATTCGCTTGTTTCTCTCCATCCCTATCCTTATCCGCCACCTCTTCCTTCTCATTATCATGAACGATCAAGGCAAAACTTGACGCAACAGATGACAATGTTTTCAAGGATTCATATCCTGTTGTCTGCCAAATTTCCGTTCCAGCTTCACTATATTCTTCTTCTGTAGTATATTTTAAAATTCATTAGCAGAGCATCCAGTGAACATAATTGTACACATGGGTATAAATATATACATATATATATATATATATATATATATATA